>NC_057798.1:747021730-747321730 GCF_018294505.1 Triticum aestivum | reverse complement strand
ATTCAGAATCTTCAAGATATGGAGTGCGACGTAGGACAGCAGTCCGAGGAGGAGTGGAGTCAAACTGGAATCTTTCATTGAAGCCATCGTCTTGAAGATCTGCTTCAGCACTAAGCAGGGTCAAGCTCTTCCATGATCGCCGGCAAGTTTCATGAGCAACAAAGGCTTTCTTGGTGGCAAGGTTACGAATGCGATTGACATCCACCAAGAGGCTTTGCATCTATCTTTTGAGCCAAAAGTGATGTTTATCCTGTTTCTGATGAAGGGCCACAAGAAGTTCTCGGTCATTGAGAACGCGAGAACGCTTCTGAGGCCTTTGGGTGATGGTGCTTTCAGTGCCTTCAGTAGGTGCTCGATGAGGCTGACGAGTATTTCCCGCCAATCGATAGATTCGTGTTGCTGCTTGAACACCTTCAATGGCTTGAGTGAAGCTTTGGTGCTCGGCATTCTGAAGACAAAGAGGCTTCTTGGCAGGGTCAGAGTATATGGCTTCAACTGACATATCAACCTCTGGTAGGAAGATCACATGATTGCGAGGAGAAGGTTGATAGTTGACAGCAGAGTGTCGCTTGATGAGGCGCATGACCCATGGAGCATAAAACTTCAGACCAAACAGATCAGATCCAGAAGCAGCAAGTTGCCTGATGAAGAAATCATGTGCATTGAAGCTGATTCCATTGAGGATGTAAAAGACCAATGTCTTCATGGCTCCTTCAAGTTTTGCAGCCGATGAATGTCCTTTGATCGGCCATAGAGTCCGCCTGATGATACTATATATAGTGCGCGGCAGATACTCAAGGTCATCAAGAAAGAACTCCTTTGGATATTCAGCATCACGTGGCAAAGGCTTCATCATGCTCAACATCTGGCTCATATTGGGTTCAGGCTTATGGAAGATGCTCTCCAATGCATTGCATTGGTTTCGACAACCAGGTTCATAGAGCTCTCCAGGAGTGGATAAGCCTGTAAGCTCAATGATGTCAAGAGCTTTGGCTTCATGATGAACATTTCCTGTCATCCACTCGGGAACCCATGTCTTCGTATCTCTGTTATAACCGCGAATGTGGAGTGTAGCATAGAATTGAACCAATAGCTCTTCATTCCAATGTTCTTTGTCTGTGACAAAGTTGAGCAGACCGGCATCACGAAAGTAGTCAAGTGCTTCTTCTAAGCATGGCAGTCCAGCAATGACTTCAGTGTCGAGGCGCATATGAGGGAAAATGCACCCTTGATCATACAGAACGCATGAGTAATAGCTTCTCTGCTGATAGCTCCAGAACCGATCTAATGATATCCTTGGCTTGGAGTAAGGGTTCTTGGTGCTGTCAAAGAAGGTATTGTGGCTTTTGAAGCCATTAGCATTGAAGGACCCTGGTGAGTTTGTAGTACCTGGAAACCTTGGCGGTCTTGGCTTGGGCTTCTGGACCTGAGGCCTATGCTCAACATGATAATCAAATTGAGGTCCAGAGGCAGTAGGCGGAGGTACCAGAATGGGCCATCGAACAGTGGTTAGCTGACCATGGTTGTATGCTTGCTCAACTGTATGGGGCCTTGGTGGTGGAACTGGAGCAGGGGCAACAGCTGAGGCTTCAGGCTGCACAACAGGTGCTTCAGGAGCAGTTTCCTCATTAGCTTCAGGTGAAGTGGCCTCATTAGCTTCAGACACACTGGTTGGTTCAAGCTCCACATTAGCGTCAGCCATGACAATGTCATCGGCTTCATTGTCGTTGGTGGTGGCAGCTTCAATATTTTCAACCTCCTCTTGATGAACAGGAGGGTCGGGCACTGGCACGTTCACATCAGGAGCAACTTCTTCAATAACTGGGGGAGTAGGGACACGTACGTCTCCTTGATTCTCTTCGGCTGATGCAGCCGGAATGTCTTCAGCAGCTTGGGCTTCAGACATGGAGACATTCACAGTTGGAGTGGGTTCAGAAAATACTTGACGTGCAACAGGTTGGCGTTGCACTTCTCCTTCTGGAACGCTCGACAGAGGGACTTGAGGCATTTGTCCTTTGCGAAGCCTGCGAAATGCTGGCAACGCCTTTGGAGACGGAGTTGGCTGGGCCTCAAAGTCTTCATCTTCTTCTTGCACGGGTGGTGTAGCTTGTTGTTGTTGTTGGGGAGTACTTGGGGAGTCGTGTTCTTGCGGGCGATCAGCCCATGAAGCATCCTGAGCAATTGGCGTCAGAGGACGACCAATGCTGATGATTTCGCTGTTCGTAAGAACAGGCGATGATACCACGTTGTGTTCGATATGAGGAAGAACTTCATCATCTTCAACATTGTCAGCATGACCAATGTCTTCAGCAGCGATGGGTTCAGCTATTGGTATATCTTCAGCTTCATGAGCCTCTGTGGAAGCAGGCTCATGAACTATCATCCTTCTTTCTTGATGTTCTGACGCAGGGCGAACCACTGAAATGGGTTCAACAACTAAGGGCTCTGTGGGAGCAACCCTAGTCTTCTTGGTCTTGCACTTCTTCTTGGAGGGAGCAGCATCAGAGGCTTCAGTATTCTTTCTCTTTCTGGCTTCAGCCTCGGCAGCCCTTGTCTTCTTCTGTTCTGAAGCGGTTGTGGTGACCTTTGGCTTTGAGCCAGTCATGCTGCTTGGGAAGATAATGCGAGGGGCTTCTTGGCCTGAAGGCGCGAGCTGGTCAGCAGGAAGCTTCTTCTTTTTCTTTACAGCCATCCTGGGGTCAATGCCAGGACGGCCAAGTGACTCAGCCTCATTGTAGGCAAGCACACACTTATCAGCCAATCTCTTCATGCGCGCACGAGAGCCTTGAGCTTCTTGGCGCTTGTTCAGAAAAGCTTATTTAAACTCATGTAGCCTGACCTTGAAGTTTCTGACGTCTTGAAAACTGAGCTTCGCCACATGCTTCTTGAATTGAGCCTTCTCATAATCAATTTTGTTCTTCAGCTCAACGATGCGCTGAGCAAGAGCCAGCTCAGAAGCAATGGCGCCATTGAAAGAGACGCTGAGGCCAATGGGAAGCTGCAAATCTTCAAAGCTTAGATTGGGGGTATCGAACCACTCATCAATGAAGTTATGGATGATTGCCACATCAAAGAGAGGCAAGTTGTTGAAGATTTCTGCTTCTTCCTTGCTCTTTATCAGTTGCTCAAGGGCATCATCAGCAAGATCTTCCTCACTTGAAAGATCAATGGGTTCTTCACGGAGAATGGCGGCAGGAGTCTAGGCTTGACCAGTATGCCTGACAAGTTGCTTTTTCTTCTCCGTCTTCTTGGAGATGCGGGATTGATCTTCAGACTGCACACTGGCTTCAGGAGGTGCAGTGGCCAGTGGCTTCACACGAGAAGCTTTTGGAGGTGCAGCTGATGATGAAGCCTTAATCTTCTTTGGCTTCTGCGGCCTTGGAGGAGGAGCTGGGGCTTCATCAGAATCAGCCTCATTGTCAGAATGATCCACTTTGGCACCTTGTACCAAGATGTAGGAGATGAGGCCATTAAGGTTTGCAAAGGGGTCAATTCTGTTTTCTTCAGCTTCACGTGTGCCATCATCACGGGGAGCAGAGGGGCCAGGAGTGAAGTGTAATCCCCATGACTTCTTGTTTTCCTTTGCCGAAGCCTTAGCATACTGAAAATTGCGCTTGAAGAGATTGTCGTCACGACACCAGAGTAATGATGTGGGATCGGCATTCTCAGGCTGAGGTCCACGGACCATGCAAGGATAGAAATCTTGTGCAATAGCTTCACCCCGGTAGAGAATATCGCCCCAAGGACTCTTGATTGCATTCTTCTCTGCATATTCCTTGGTTACGAACTTGTACTTGAACCACTCTTCAGCCCAATAGCGTCGAATCCATTGGATTCATGTCTTGCGCTGATGATATGTCTCTTCAGGATCTGTCTTGTAGAGTTCTGCTAGGTCGTCAGGCAGATCTTTGGATGTTCCTTCTCGGCACTGTCTGCCACCCTTCCTTGCTGATTTTTCTGCAGCCATGAACTTCAAACTGAATGGCTTCAATACGTTCAATGGCTTCAGAGACCTTCGCTTGCTGGTCAAGCAGGAACTGGCTTCAGGAGAATTGATATGATGCTGTAAGTATTCTGCAAACGAATGCAGACTATGAGAACCAAGGGATTCTCCCACGGACATGTACCTGTGATAGCATTAGAGATGTGAGGGAAGGGGAAGAGGTCATATGCAGTCTCAGAAGATTTTGAAGATAAATCAGTTTGAAGACATTGACCTCATGATGCGAAGACATTCACTTATATGAGGTGAGTTGGTTCCGGATTTGTACCAATCCGTGAATAAGTACAAGTGAGGAATCAAACTAGATAGGAAATATAAGTGAATAGACTAGGCATTATGAGATGCAGACAGAATAGATCTAACATTGAGTAGGTAGAAACCACTTTCGTTAAATAGGATGAATCTATGAAGATCAAAAGGTGGTAAAAATAGAGTTATAATTACCGCACGAAGAACTGCTAGATGAGATGAATAGGAGACCGAGCAGTTCAGCCCACCGTGCCCTAACTTGGCGACGGAGGACACCTACGGCGATGGCGGAGTGGATGATGTCCGCGGCCGGCGTGAGGACAGCGTCGGAGAAGTCGCGGCAGCTAAGCGCTTCATCGCCGGCATTGTCGAGAGCTAGCGGTGGCGCTAGGGTTTTGACGAGGTGGAGAGGTGGAAGAAGGATTTGTTTACCGCAGGGGACACGTATTTATAAGTAGGTGTGCAGCACAGCGCAATTATGCAGGTGCCCCTGTCTATTCACATCCGTGGGACATGTGGCAAGCATGCAACATACTCAGAATTGTCCCACGTTCCCACGCCCGCCAAGTTTGTCGGATGGTTGTTCCGGCTTCTCCGGATATCGACAATAAATATGAATCATTTAAATAGGACTTGATGTTTGTCTCTGTGTCTTCTGCTGACTAGGACGTAGAGAAGACATTCGACAGTTTCAATAGAATGCATATGATTTGGACAGATAGAGTTTGAGATAGAAAGCATAGAGAGGTTAGGGTCTGATCACATTCACTTAGTTCAAAAGATTCAACTTGAAGACATAGCTATAAGTGAATGCTGTAGAGGACAGAACACTAGTATATATATATGCAATCAAATCATCATAGCGCAGAAAATCATGAAGATAAATTGAAACTGAAGACAAACCAAATGCGAAGTCTTTGCAAAAGTAACGCCATGAGTGAAACACTTCAAACAGAGAAATTTGGTGGTGGCGTTACCCACCGTATAGGAAGTATTAGACCCAGACACGGCGCACAATTATCGTGGCGCTCCGAAGTCAAATTCCATGTTAATGTATTCAAACTCAGAGTGTAAATCTTCATTGATTGAAGATATACATTACTTTGTGTGTTACACATCTAAGTCATCAACATGCATAAGTGTTAGGATGTGTGCCTGATCACAGGACATTAGAGGATTCCAAGATATTTAGCTCAGACCATAACTTGCAAAAGCTTTTCTCATCCAAGGGCTTTGTGAAGATATCTGCAAGTTGCTCTTCAGTGTTGACGTGAATGATATCGATATCTTTCTTCATGACATGATCTCTGAGAAAGTGCTGACGAATTTCAATGTGTTTTGTCTTCGAGTGTCGGACTGGATTGTTGGCTATCTTGATGGCACTCTCGTTGTCACAGAAGAGAGGTACTTGTTTCAGGTTGATGCCATAGTCCTTGAGAGTTTGCTTCATCCATAGAAGTTGAGCACAACAGGAACCAGCAGCAATGTATTCAGATTCAGCAATTGAGAGTGATACACAATTCTGCTTCTTTGAAGACCAACAGACAAGTGATCGTCCCAAAAAGTGACATGTTCCTGATGTTGACTTGCGTTCCACCTTGTCACCAGCATAATCAGCATCCGAGAATCCAACCAAATCAAATTTTGAGCCCTTGGGATACCATAATCCGAGTGTTGGGGTGTAAGCCAAGTATCGAAGAATTCGCTTCACAGCTAAGTGATGCGATTCCTTTGGTGCCGCTTGGAATCGAGCACACACACAAACACTAAGCATAATATCTGGCCTAGATGCACATAGATAAAGTAAAGAACCAATCATGGAGCGGTATACCTTTTGATCGAACTATTTACCATTGTCATTGGGACCAAGGTGGTGTTTGGCTGGCATAGGCGTCGTATAACCTTTCCAGGCTTCCATTCCAAACTTCTTTAGACAATCTTTGAGGTATTTTTCTTGAGATATGAAGATGCCATTGCTTTGCTGACGAATTTGAAGACCAAGGAAGAACTTCAGTTCTCCCATCATGGACATCTGATATTGCTCTTGCATCATGTATCCAAACTCATCACTATACTTCTGGTTGGTGCAGCCGAAGATAATGTCATCCACATATATTTGGCACACAAACAGTTCGCCATCATATGTCTTCGTGAAGAGTGTGGGATCGAGGGATCCTGGTTTGAAGCCTTTGCTCTTCAGGAAGTCTTTGATCGTATCATAATATGCGCGAGGAGCTTGTTTGAGGCCATACAGTGCTTTGTTTAGCTTGTACACCATATCAGGATGTTTTGGATCTTCAAAGCCAGGTGGTTGAGCGACATATACTTCTTCTTCAATATTGCCATTGAGAAATGCACTCTTCACATCCATTTGATATAACAAGATGTTGTGATGATTAGCATATGCTAGCAGTATGCGAATAGCTTCAAGCCTAGCAACAGGAGCAAATGTTTTATCGAAGCCAATTCCTTCAACTTGAGTATATCCTTGAGCCATAAGACATGCTTTGTTTCTGACGACTTGACCATGCTCGTCTTGCTTGTTTCGATATATCCATTTCGTTCCAATAATGTTATGCTTGCGAGGGTCAGGTCGCTTGACAAGTTCCCAAATATTATTCAGCTTGAACTGTTGAAGTTCTTCTTGCATGGCTTGAATCCATTCAGGTTCCATAAAAGCTTCAACAACTTTCTTGGGTTCTGATATTAACACAAATGAAAAGTGCCCACAGAAGTTTGCTAACTGTGTTGCTCTTGAGCGAGTGAGCGGACCAGGCGCATGGATGCTGTCAATTATCTTCTCGATTTGTACTTCATTTGCAACATGAGGATGAACTGGACAAAGACCTTGCTCATGCTGATCATTGTCATCATTGGGAGGATTGTCTTCAGGTTGGTTTGGTGCAGAAATGATAAGTTCCTCTTCAGGTTGTGCTTTAGATGGCATGACTTCACCAGTTCCCATCAGCTTGATAGATTCACTGGAAGGTGCTTCATCTAGTGTACTTGGCACGAGCTCTCGTTGTGAACCATTGGTTTCATCAAATCGCACATCCACTGTTTCAACGATTTTGTAGTGGAAGAGGTTGAAGACTCTGTAAGAGTGCAAATCCTTTCCATAGCCAAGCATGAAGCCTACGTGAGCTTTGGGTTCAAATTTTGACTTGTGATGGGGATCCTTGATCCAGCACCTAGCACCAAAGACTCTGAAGTAGCTGACATTTGGCTTCTTGCCAGTAAGGAGCTCATAGGATGTTTTGCCCAGAAGCTTATGGATGTAGACACGGTTGATGATGTGACAAGCTGTATCAATAGCTTCAGGCCAGAACTTTCTTGGTGTCTTGTACTCGTCGAGCATTGTTCGAGCCATCTCAATGACGGTTCTATTCTTGCGCTCAATAATACCATTTTGCTGAGGTGTGTAAGGAGCAGAAAATTCATGAGTGATTCCCATTGTATCCAGATAAAGATCAAGGCCGGTGTTCTTGAATTCAATGCTGTTATCACTTCTGATGTGCTTGATCTTGACGCCATAATTGTTCATTGCTTGATTGGCGAATCGTCTGAAGACATCTTGTACTTCAGTCTTGTAGAGAATTATGTGCTCCCATGTATATCTTGAGTAGTCATCAACAATGATGAAGCCATAGAGACACGCAGTCGTTGTGAGGGTGGAGTAGTGAGTAGGGCCAAATTCCATGTGCAACAGCTCAAAGGGTTGAGATGTCGTCATGATTGTCTTCGAGGGGTGCTTGGCCCTCGTCATCTTCCCAGCTTCGCAAGCACCACACAAATGATCTTTCTTGAACTTCACACCGTCGATACCTATGACATGCTTCTTCTTGACGAGAGTGTGCAAGTCCCTCATGCCAGCATGCCCCAGCCTTTGATGGCAAAGCCAGCATTCTTAAGCTTTTGCAAGAAGACATACGGCAAGCTGTGGACCTGCTGAGATATCTACCATGTATAGATCACCTTTACTATACCCTTCAAAGACTAGAGACTTGTCAGATTCCATTAGTACAAGGCAACGATATTTTCCAAATATCACAATCATGTTTAAGTCACAAAGCATTGAGACAGACATTAAGTTGAATCCAAGGGATTCAACAATCATGACTTTATCCATGTGTTGATCCTTTGAGATTGCAACTCTACCTAGACCCAATACCTTTCCTTTACAAGTGTCAGCAAATGTGATTTGACTCTTGTCGGATGGACGCAAGGTTGAGTCCATGAGAAGACTTCGATCACCAGTCATATGATTAGCGCATCCGCTGTCAATAATCCATTCTGAAGCATTTGGTGACATGCCCTACAGTGCAGTTAGGAGGATAGGCTTCACAAGGTATGTTGTGAAGCATAAGCATTTGATGCACACTAGGATTATCACAGCTTAGATCAAAGTTAGCACACAGTATGACAGGTAAGCGATTCATATGTGGAATACATAGTAAGTCATTTTATCATGCGTCCCTTCATGTTTTAGGTCCCCAACAATAATATCGGACGCCTTTGATTGCTTGCTGGAGACCACATTCTGCAAAAGAGAGTTAATTCTTCTTCACCACCCACATTTTCAGGGGTGGCTTAGAAGCAGTGAGTCTAAGTGCAGCATCTGAGAATTTCGGCTTTGAAGCACTAGCAAATAGCCTTGCAGGAGATGAATGATACTCATGTGAATAAGCAGAAAAGTTCTTAGTTCTACGAACATAGCGGTTTGAAGACACATGCTCATATTCATGAGTCTGAGTATGATTTCCCTACAAAACATTGGCGTTAGGGTGACTCAAGTGAGTCCTGTGTTCGTATGAAGCCGTTGGACCATATGATGCCTTTGGTCTAGGGTTTGTCTTCTTCCCTAGTGGTGTCATGATGACATTCACTGGAAGATTCTCAAGGCAGCTTTTGGGAACCCAGATCTTCTTCATAGGAGGTCCATTCCTGCAGTTAGTACCAATATACCTGGCAAACACTTCACCATTCTGATTTTTGAACAGTTTATAGTTTGCATCAAAGGATTTATCAATGATAATAGGATTAGCACAGGTAAATCCAGATAAAGTGGACGGATCCACTGAAGGTTCCTTTGCAGCAACCCATGTGGTTTTGGGATACTGCTCAGGCTTCCAGTAGGAACCATCAACATTCATTTTCCTCTCGAACCCAACACCCTCTTTCCTAGCGTTTCGGTTCAGAATCTGCTTTTTGAGGACATCACAAAGTGTCTGATGCCCTTTCAGACTCTTTTACATCCCTGTTTCAAGCAATGTCTTCAACCTAGCATTTTCATCAGCAATAGTAGTGGTATCCTCAGAAGAGGGGTTAGTTACCACATCAGTAGTTGAAGACAGAGCAACAGTAGCAGCAGTGTAATATTCAACAACAGAGGCAGCGTTATCACGCTCAATGCATTTTAAGCATGGTGGTTCAAATCCATCCTGAGCGGGACTGATCTGTTGAGCGCGAAGTGACTCATTCTCTTTTTGAAGATCTTCATGAGTCGCTTTCAATTTCTCAAGCTCTTCCTTCCTTTGAAGATAATCATAGGAGAGCTTTTCATAAGTGGTTGAGAGCGTCTCATGAAGACTTTCAAGTTCTTGATACTTAGCATGAAGATTTTTTATGTCTTCAACTAAGGACTGTGAACGTGTCATTTCCGTGTCCAACAGGTCATCGCTTTTGTCTAACAGTTTTTGAGTATGTTCCATAGCCCTTTGTTGTTCAGTAGCAATTTTAGCAAGTGTTTTGTAGCTGGGTTTAGATTGACAATCAGAGTCATCTTCACTTGATGTTTGAAAGTAAGCATCGCGTGATTTTACCTTGGTACCGCGTGCCATGACGCAGTAGGTGGGAGCAGGATTGTCCTTGTCATCATCAGCGTTGGTGTGGGAGTCATTGTCTTTAGTGTTGAAGATGGACTTTGCAACGTAGGTTGTGGCTAGAGCCAGACTTGCAACGCCAGAGTCGGACTCAGCTTCAAATTCCACCTCTGCCTCCTCAAAAGCAGACTCCTCCTCTGAATCCATTTCATTGCTGACAAAAGCACGAGCCTTGCCAGATGAGCTCTTCTTATGAGATGAAGACTTTGATGTGGACTGGAAGAAGACTTTGATGATTTCTTCTTCTTCTTGTCATCAGAGTCATATTCCTTGCTCTTCTTCTTCTTCTTCTCGTTGTCCCACTGTGGACACTCAGAGATGTAGTGCCCAAGCTTCTTACACTTGTGACATGTTCTCTTCTTGTTGTCTTGAGTGGAAGCTTCATCATTTCTTGAACTGGATCGTGAAGACTTTCTGAAGCCCTTCTTCTTGGTGAATTTCTGTAACTTCTTCACAATGATAGCGAGCTCCCTTCCAATGTCTTCAGGATCATCAGAACCGCAGTCAGATTCTTCTTCTTTAGATGAGGAAACAACTTTTGCCTTCAAAGCACGAGTTCGTCCATAGTTGGGGCCATAGATATCTCTTTTCTCAGAAAGCTGGAACTCATGTGTGTTGAGCCTCTCAAGTATATCAGACGGATCGAGAGTCTTGAAGTCAAGACGTTCTTGTATCATGAGGGAAAGTGTGTCAAAGGAGCTGTCAAGGGATCTTAGCAGCGTCTTGACAATTTCATGCTTGGTGATCTCAGTGGCGCCGAGGGCCTGAAGCTCATTTGTGATGTCGGTGAGGCGATCAAACATGAGCTGGACATTTTCATTGTCGTTTCTCTTGAAGCGGTTGAAGAGATTGCAAAGAACACTGATCCTTTGGTCTCTCTGTGTAGAGATGCCTTCATTGACCTTGGAGAGCCAGTCCCAGACTAGCTTTGACGTTTCCAGAGAACTCACACGGCCATACTGTCCTTTTGTCAGATGACCACAGATGATGTTCTTTGCAGTCGAGTCCAGTTGAATGAACTTCTTGACATGAGTAAGGGTGACACCTTCACCAATTTTGGGAACGCCATTCTTGACGACATACCAGAGGTCGACATCAATGGCTTCAAGATGCATGCGCATCTATTCTTCCAGTAGGGATATTCAGTTCCATCGAACACGGGGCGGGCAGCGGAGACTTTGATTATCCCTGTAGTCGACATAGCTAAACTCTAGGTGGTTACCGAATCACACAGAACAAGGGAGTACCTTGCTCTGATACCAATTGAAAGTGCTAGTTATCGACTAGAGGGGTGATGAATAGGCGATTTTTATGAGTGTCTTCAAAACGTGGAAGTTTCGAAGACAAACAATAGAAATGACCTAATTGATATCCCGCGGAAGATAAACTACAACAAGCAAGCCATAGTCAAGTATGCAATAGCGTTAACGTACGAAGACTAATAGCAGCTGGGTAGTAGGATCAGGATGGAAGATAGTATGAAGCCAATCAACAATATTAGTCAAGCAATGAAGTCAATCAGATAAGACAGATAAGCAACGACTTCACGAAGACAAACTCAAAGTAAAGGAGGGAAGAGATAGAACCAGTCACTTGTTGAAGACACAGGATTTGTTGGACCAGTTCCAGTTGCTGTGAAAACTGTACGTCTGGTTAGGGAGGCTGAGATTCAACTCAGAAGACCGTGTCTTCACCTTATTCCCCTTGAGCTAAGGACACTTAGTCCTCGCCCAATCGCTCTGGTAAGTCTTCAAGGTAGACTTCCAAACCTTCATAGACTTTGTTCACCCGGCAAGCCACAATGACTCTTGGATGCTCAGAACGCGACGCCTAACCGGCTGGAGGATACACAGTCCTCAAGTGTAATAAGTCTTCAGGTCACACAGACAGAAAGACTTCAGTGATGCCTAACACTCTTTGGCTCTGGGTGTTTGGGCTTTGTCCTCGCAAGGATTTCTCTCTCTCAAACGCTTCGAGGTGGGTTGCTCTCAAACGACAAAAGCCGTAAACTAACTCTGAGCAGCCACCAATTTATGGTGTAGGGGGTGGGCTATTTATAGCCACAAGGCAACCCGACCTGATTTGTTTGAAATGACCCTGGGTCACTAAGGAATTGACACGTGTTCCAACGGTCAGATTTCAAACACACGCGGCAACTTTACTTGGGCTACAAGCAAAGCTGACTCATCCGGCTCTGGATAAGATTTGCTCTCATTGTCTTCGCTCGAAGACATAGGATTTGGGTTGAGCATCACTTCAGTCACTCTGACTCAGTTCACTTGGACCCCACTTAACAGTACGGTGGTTCCTATGACTCAACAAAGAAGAAAAGGAAACAAGGAAACCACACAGTCTTCGCGCTCCATAGTCTTCACGCAATGTCTTCTCATGTCATAGTCTTCGATATGAATATCTTCTCATACCACCATTGTCTTCAATGTCTTCATACATTTTTAGGGGTCATCTCCGGTAGGTAAACCGAATCAATGAGGGACACTACCTGCGTTATCCTGCAATTCTCACAAACGCATTAGTCCCTCAACCAACTTTGTCGTCAATACTCCAAAACCAACTAGGGGTGGCACTAGATGCACTTACATCAGTCACTCGGAAGCAACTCCATATAACCCGCTGGCCCACGGCTTTTGAACAGTGCGCCTTCATTTTTTTCCTTTCTTCTCGAATTCCTCCGCCACCTCTGCTCTCGTCCCGGTGCCGTTGGTCTGTTCGGGCTTCGTCTGTGGCGATGGTGAAGGAGAAGATGGCGGCCCTGGAGCGCACGAAGTAGGCGACAACGCAGGCAAAGGCGAAGAAGTCCGGTTGGGGCGGATCTTCCTCGAGGTCTGCCTTGCCACGAGGCTGGATCCAGTGCGACTGGATGCCCTCGGCGATTCATCAGGAAGACCTTGATGACCTGGTCGAGGGGGGATTCATTCCTGACAAATCTGCGCGCCTCCCAGGGAACGAGATCGAGCCACAGCCTCTCGAGGGTGAGTGTGTCCTTATCGCCACTCACGTCGACCGTGGATTCTCCCTACCCCCTCATCCTTTTTTCCGGAGTTTCTTGAACTTTTTTGGAGCGCAACTCCATCACTTCACTTCGAATTCCATCGTGTACCTTGCTGCCTTTGCGTCTTTGTGCGAGAATTTCTTGGGTTGCCGTCCTCATTGGGGCCTCATCAAGCACATTTTCACTTGTCGTTCTCAGTCGGTTAAGAAAGCCAAGTGAGTGACAATAGGACGCAAGTGATTCAGATGTGCGGGGGTCTTGGGATCCAGATGAGAAGCAAAAGTTTTTTCCAGCTATGACTCTTCCTGACTCAGTCCGCGGGTGGCAGTCAACCTGGTTCTACTGCAAAGACCAGCCGACTCCAGGACAGGCGACGGGTCTTCCCCCGTTCTCCCTGAACCGAGCAGAAAAACCTTCTTCTCCAAAAGTGACACCAGAAGAGAAGGCACAAGTCAAAGTGTTGGTTGGTCGAGTGGTTCAGCTTGTCCGCGACGGGGTGACTGGTATAGATTTGTTAGAGGTCTTCCTCCAGAGATGTATCCAACCGCTCCAAGCTCGTGACCATCCAATGTGGATGTATTCGGGTCTCGATGACACCACTCGGCTTCACCCGGAGGAGGTCGATGAGGCTAGGTTGGGGGGGTGGTTGTCAAGTATCACAGGGAACAAAGACAACCCCCGAGGAGCCAGGAGGATTCCTCCACTTGACCAATCGTATGAAGTAGATCAGGTCCAATTCTGCATCTTTGACTGTGGCCTTGCTTTCTTCATTTTGTTTGCTTAAAATCAATCGACTGACTTTTGTCTTGTTTGTTGTCTTCTAGACGATTACTGAGATGTACTCGATGCCCAACGGGGCGCAAGAACAGACCGAGGAGGAGGAGGCAAGCGGAGGTGAAAGTGAGGAGGACTGGCAATCTGATGGTGAGGGGGAAGAGGATGACGACAGCTCCAGTGGAGAGGAGGAGGAGGAAGTCGATCCTCCTCGCATGAAAAGGCGATCCAAGCTTACCCACGACCCCGCGAGCGAGCGTGGCAAAGCGGCTGCGCCTGTTGGGCAGTCGTCAAAACGCCCTCGGACGGCTTCTCCGGCGCCGACTGAAAAAGCGCCAAAGCATCCGTGGGCGGCGTCATCAAAGCCGCCGAAGGCCTTGCCCAAGATGAGAATGACCATTCCCACCATTTCTGGGTAACAGAAGAACTTGTGTTTTCTCGTTTAGCATGGACAAACTCTTGGTCGACTCATTGACTAACCGACTGGTTTCTGAAATCTGCAGTGTTGCTACCTCCGAGACCTCCGCCAGGAACGAAGACGAGGAAATGCAAGACGCTGTCACCTCCAACCTTGGTACGATTTCTGTAGTTTCACTTTTGGTCGATTGGATTTTTGTTTTTAACTTTGAATTTTTCCTGTAGCTCTTCCTCATGTCATTGATCTCCCTGATGATGACGACGAGGCGCCGCTGAGGCCGAGGAGGAATAGAAAGGCGCCGACTGGCAAGACTACTCAGATTGCATCAGTGCCTGAGACATCGGTTCAAGAGGGTGGCAATATCACTCGGAATTCTGTGTCCTTCGCTGTTCCCTTGACGAGTGTCGGGCCTTCATCATCGACTACTGACCCGCCCTCCCTTTTCGCCACACACCACGTCCCATAGGACCGAGTGGGTGCTGCTAAGGAGGCTGTACGCCAGGCGGGGATCATGATGGAGCAGGTGAAGGCGATCCGGGAAGCCAGCCAAGCGGCCTATGATGCTAGCTCAACCCTTCAGAGCAACGTCCAGGTTAGTTGGTCACCGCTTGTTCTGTTAGGATATGCTATCTAAAGACTTTCTTTCCGAAGATTTTTGTATATGTACACCCATTGGGTGTGTCGATTGAATTTTTGAATTGGTGGGGGCACGCTGAGTGCACCCACTTGGTGTAGTCCCCGAGACTATGGTGGACTTCTGGCAGTCGACTGTAGTCTTTGTATTTTGAATTTCTTCACTCTAACTTCTTCACTCGGTCTGGTCGGACCATGTCGAATGGAATCTTGGAACCAGTGGGGGCACGCTAAGTGCACCCACTGGGTGTGGTCCCCGAGACCATGGTTGACTGCTGGCAGTCGACTAAGGTCTAAAGAACCTGTGGGTTTGTTTCTGGTAGATCATGATGAGACCATGGCTGACTGTTGGCAGTTAGCTATAGTGCTATAGTTTCAGGAACATAACCTCTTTGTCTCTTTCGGTCGACTGATCGGACCAAGTCAGTAGAACCAGTGGGGCACGCTGAGTGCACCCACTAGGTGTAGTCCCCGAGACTACTGTTGAATATTTTGATTCGGCTGTAGTCTTAGAAATGTTACGATTTTTCTCTTAGTCACTCGGAAGCCACCTATCTTTGATGTCTGTCGACTGGCCCTTCACAGAAATCTTGCGAGCTTGTGGCTCGCTATACTGAATTGGAAAACAAACAGATCCAGCTCGACCTTGACTTGAAGCTTGTTCAGGAGAACTTTCAGAAGGCAAAAGACGAAGCAAAAGGTATGGCTGGTGAGAACTTGATGACTGTCTTTATATTTCTGCCCATTCCTGATTCTGATCTCATTGTCATTTTGCAGATAAAATGAAGGAGGCTCTAAAGAAGAAGGAGCATGACCTTGCCGAGGCGTAGAAGGCGGCTTTGGACAAAACGAAGCTTGCGGAACAAAAGCTGGCTTCAATCGGTAAACTTGAAGAGGAGAACGCCAATCTGAAAGCTGCTCTCGACGCGGCTAACAAGGAGGTCAGCCATCTGAAGAATGGTAAGATAGCTCTGAATGACAAGGATAGTGAACTGGTGGAGAAGAAGAACAATCTGGAGGCTTATCTGGGAGGGCTCACCAAGAAGTTATTCATCATGCTTGAGGTAATCTCTCCTACCCGACTGACTTGTTATCATCGACTTATCGTAGAACTGCTGGTTTGTCTTTGAATTGTGTTTACAGAATTCTGACGAAACTTCAAGGAGGAGACCAGTCGAGTGGAGACAAGCTTAGACCACATTAACTCTCTTGTGAAGGATGAAGCTGCTATGAACGTGCTCCGACTAGAGTCTCGTGTTGCTGGTGTGGTTGACTACCTTGATCGACTGAAGGTTGCGGCCTTGCGAATCAACACGACACTCTGGCCAGGAGCGACGCTTCAAAATGACCTCGAGTCTCTAATGACTCGACCGAATGAAGTTCCAAGTCGAGTGCAAGAATGGAAGAAGTCTTCTAGCAGGTGCGGCGCTGACGTTGCTCTGTCCCAGGTCCGTGTTCACTGCAAGGACGCGTGAGAGGAAAAGCTGGCGTCCATCAAAGTTGCCAATACCAAGAAGCACGACTTCCAATCTTTCATGGAGACCTTCATTGATGCTGCCCCTCGGATTGCTGACGAAATTGACTTGGACCAGTTTGTCGCGCCCTCCAGTCCTCCACCTGAGGAGTAAAAAACTTCTATGCTTCGCCTTAAATTTGCCTCGGAATGCCGAGTGGTTTTGTAACCGAGAAACTTTTACAGGCTTGACGCCTTAGCACTTCTGAATCCGTAGGATGTTATCTGAACTTGGCTTATTGTTGAATATGCTTGCATTTGCCTTCGAGTGAACTTTGTTCTTCACTCGGAATATACTTTAGTGCTTGAGACACAGCTCTGAGGTAGAAAATCCAGTTGACCTGCACCTCATCGCTCTTACAGGTAGGGATGGAGCACAGATTCCAGTCGACCTGCGTCATTGCGGATCGGGATGGAGCGCATGTTGTATTTGTGGCGTAGCTCCGAAGGAGAAGGCAGCAGTCAACCTGCACCTCATCGTCCTTGCAGAGCGCATGTTGTATTTGTGGCGTAGCTCCAAAGGAGAAGGTAGCAGTCGACCTGCACCTCGTCGTCCTTGCAGAGCGCATGTTGTATTTGTGGCGTAGCTCCGAAGGAGAAGGTAGCAGTCGACCTACACCTCATCGTCCTTGCGGATCGGAATGGATTTCATACTTAGGCGAGTACTGGACTGCAGCTAAGCCCCCGAGTGGGAGGGTTGTTCTCCACTCGGTAGGATTTTCGAATACTTAGGCGAGTACTGGACTGCAGCTAAGCCTCTTGAGTGGGAGGGTTGCTCTCCACTCGGTAGGATTTTCAAATACTAAGGCGAGTACTGGACTGCAGCTAAGCTTCCGAGTGGGAGGGTTTCTCTCCACTCGGTAGGATTTTCTAATACTTAGGCATGTACTGGACTGCAGCTAAGCCCCTGAGTGGGAGGGTTGCTCTCCACTCGGTAGGATTTTCAAATACTTAGGCGAGTACTAGACTGCAACTAAGCCCCCGAGTGGGAGGTTTGCTCTCCACTCGGTAGGATTTTTAAATACTTAGGCGAGTACTGGACTGCAGCTAAGCCCCCGAGTGGGAGGCTCTCCACTCGGTAGGATTTTCAAATACTTAGGCGAGTACTGGACTCCAGCTAAGCCCCCGAGTGGGAGGGTTGCTCTCCACTCGGTAGAATTTTCTAATACTTAGGCGAGTACTGGACTGTAGCTAAGCCTTCGAGTGGGAGGGTTGCTCTCCACTCAGTAGGATTTTCTAATACTTAGGCGAGTACTGGACTACAGCTAAGCCCCCGTGTCGGTGTCAAAATTGGTGGATCTCGAGTAGGGCGTCCCGAACTGTGCGTCTAGGCGGATGGTAACAGGAGACAAGGGACATGATGTTTTTACCCAGGTTCGGGCCCTCTCGATGCAGGTAAAACCCTACTCCTACTTGATTAATATTGATGATATGGGTAGTACAAGAGTTGATCTACCACGAGATCAGAGAGGCTAAACCCTAGAAGCTAGCCTATGGTGTGATTGTTGTTCGTCCTGCGGACTAGAACTCTCTGGTTTATATAGACACCGGAGAGGGCTAGGGTTACACAGAGTTGGTTAGAATTGGAGGAGATCTTCATATCATATCGCCAAGCTTGCCTTCCACGCCAAGGAAAGTCCTATCCGGACACGGGACGAAGTCTTCAATCTTGTATCTTCATAGTCCGGAAGTCCGGCCAAAAGTCATAATCCGGCCATCCGGACACCCCCTAATCCAGGACTCCCTCAGTAGCCCCTGAACCAGGCTTCAATGACGACGAGTCCGGCGCGCAAATTGTCTTCGGCACTGCAAGGAGGGTTCCTCCTCCGAATACTTCATAGAAGATGTTGAACACAAGGATAGTGTCCGGCTCTGCAAAATAAGTTCCACATGCCACCGTAGAGAGAATAATATCTGCACAAATCTAATCTGTTGATGTATTCCGCAGCATGACATCACGCCACGGCCAAGCCTTTATTCGAATCATTTCAATGTTCCACCTCAGCGCGTTTAGCGAGGCGGTTTCCTTGGCACGTCTTGTCAAAGCAGAGATCCTGTCCCCTTATTCCGGGATTCTCATCAATACGGGCATGGGTAACCCAACCGTGCCATTAACCGCGGCGCTTGGGAGATAAGCGAGTTTTATAAGGCTGGTGGGGGCTTGTAGTTTCGGCCACCCATATAAGGGGATAAGGATCTGCCCTTTCCATTTACGCCTTCTTCCTCCTTTGCTTATCCATCCCTGTGCACTCGAGCTCCACCGCCCAAGTCCGCACTTCCCACCTCAACCTTCTCCAATCATGTCGGGAGCGGGAGGTAGATGGATGGCCTCCTCCGTCACGGAGGGACAAATCAAAAAGTTGAGGAAGGCCGGATACTTGGCTGACGACATCGCGCACCGGCTTCCAGATGAGGGGCAACTCATCCACACCCCTAGGCCCCATGAGAGGGTTGTATTTCTCCCCCATTTCCTCCGCGGACTGGGCTTTCCTCTTCACCCATTCGTTCGGGGGCTCATGTTCTACTATGGCCTGGACTTCCACGATTTGGCCCCAAACTTCATCCTCAACATCTCGGTGTTCATTGTCGTGTGCGAGGCCTTCCTCTGCATCTAGCCCCACTTCGGCTTATTGCTAAAGACTTTTAATGTCAAGCCGAAGGTAGTGGGCGGCCGCCTAGCGAAGTGCGGAGGTGCCATGGTGGGACGGATGGCCAACGTCCTATGGCTCGAGGGCTCCTTTGTGGAGACAATAAAGGGGTGGCAATCGGGGTGGTTCTACATCACCGATCCGCGCGACCCCAAATGGGCGGCGGCCCCCGAATTCCGATCTGGCTTCCCCACACGGATCACTTCCTGGAAAGAGACGGGCCTAACGTGGGGAGATTCAGAAGAGCTGACCGGACTTCAAACCTGCGTCCAAAAGCTGGTGAACAAGAATCTCAAGCTTGTCAACGTAGTCCAGGTCATGCTCATCCGTTGGATCCTCCCATGCCAACAACGGGCCTTCAAATTGTGGGAGTTTGATCCGGCACAGCACCAAACCTTGAGCAAGCTCTTCGACACTACGTATGAAGATGCCTGGAAGGTGCTGTTTAAGGGCGCTGAGGCCCCCGCATCCGCTACCGAAGATCGCGGATTCAGCTCGCGGCGTCAGGCCAGCGAGGTAAGCTATTCTACCCTTTACGGGACTCTTGTTTTTCATAGTCTGACTCTATGCAGGATCTAAACTCCCTTACCTTTGACAGGACTGGCCGAAGAAGTCCGGGCAGGTTAACTGTCTGGCTCCCTTACCAGAAGACCCAGCGGACGCCCGATTGACGGGGCTGCTGGTTCCGGCACCTCACGTGGTGCTGGAGAAGAAGGCCAAGAAGAAGGCCACGGGGACTCGAAAGAGCTCCTGGCACCTGGTAGTGTCGGATTCATCGTCTAACAACCTCGAAGGGCCCTCCGCCTCTGAGGACAAGGAGGAGGAAGAAGAAGAATCCTCTCCCCCTCCAACAGGGGGAGGAAAGAAATGGAGGGCTGCCCCAACTGGGGAGGCCGGAGGGTCCAAGAAGGGGAGGACCCTTCTGCCGGACTACGCCTCCGATGCCGAAGACGGCAGGGAGGAATGGCCATCCAGGGTCAAGCCCCTGGCAAAATCGTAAGTGTCCGGACACCAGAATAACTTATGGGGTTCCTCTATTGTATGGTACCTCCTGACGCCGAATTCAATAAAGCAGTCCGCCCAAGGCTCAGCTCGGCGACTCATCGAGCGGCTCCCTGGATTCGTTGGACGTGAATAGCTCTTCACTTCCGACGGCCTCCTCCCCTCTCCCTACGGACGACGCTGAGGTGGAGTCCCAAAAGGGACTAAACCAGGAGGAGGTGGTCCTGGAGGCACCGCAATGTGACCTCCCGGACTCCAGGCCCAAAGGGGGGAAAGCCCCGGAGGGATCCAAGTCCGGCCCTGGGCCGGACACTGCTCTGGAACCTTCAGTGGTTTCGGAGTCCGGCAGGCGGCGCCTTCGTAAGAAGGGCAAGCCTATGACGCCGGCGACCTCCGTCCACCCGGAGGCGCCGGACAATTTGCTGGAGGTGCTTAACGGCGCCTCCATCGATGAGGAGCACCGCACTATTATGAGGGCGGTGATTCAGAAGGTTCAGTCCGCGAAGAGCGGGCTGACCAACGCTTGCACGAGCCTTCTAACACACTTTCAGGTAAGTTTCAAGATATGTAAGAATATGTACCGCATAGACAGTAGCCCCTGATGCTCAGTTTGGCATTCGGAAAGAAAATCCTAACTGAGGATCTAAAAAGATATACGCAGGAGTCTAACATAAATATGTTAATATGGGAATGCAGGCTGCGCTGCTGACCTCTACCGCACTGATTGAGGAGGTCAATGCATTGAAGGAGAGCCTCGAGCGGTCCAAGAACAAGCTCGGCCGTGCCAAGAAGCTGCTCGAGGACAAGGATGGTATGTAATACCGTATGTAAATGTATATAGAAATACCTGGTTGCAAATAATGACAGGACCAACGTGAATGTTGCAGGGGGCACGACCGAGGTGGCGACCCTGAAGGAAGCGGTGTCCAAGGCCGAAAACAGTGCGGCCTTGGAGCGCACCGAGTGAGAGAAGCAGGAGGTGCGGGTGGCGGAGGTGCGGCAAGAGCTCCAGGCTCTCGTGGAGAAACACGAGAGTTTGGAGCGTGACTCGAAGACTCGAGAGTCCGAGCTCGCCTTGGCTCTTGAGAGTGCCAAAACCGCTAAGGCCGAAGCCCAGAAGGCCCTCCAAGAGATCGAGGCGATAAAGAAGATAGCGGCGGGTAAGGCATTCTATATGCAAACCAAGAATATAAAAGTAAATTATCTATTACTTACCCGAATCCGGAGCTCTCCAGGAGCGTTCGCCGATCTGCCCCGTAGTGTGTCTGATGCTGCCGCGTTCTACCGAGCCGAGGAGGGGAGCTCGACGGAAAAGGTGTTCTGGTCTCAATATGCTGAGGCCGGACATGCGGTGCCCCTGAGCGACCAGCTGAAGCAGCTGGTCGAGCTCCACAAGGTTGCCGAATAGGCCATGAAGGCCCTCATAGTTCGGCTGTGGCCTAGAGAAGCCATGCCTGGGAGCTACTTCGGTCTGGTGCGGCGGCTGGTGGACGCTTGTCCATGGATTGAAGTCATCAAGCGCTCCGTCTGTATTGAAGGTGCCCGTCGGGCCCTTGCCCGTGCTAAAGTGCACTGGGGCAAGATGGACGTTGAGAAGCTTTTGACGGACGTGCCACCGCCGGGCAAGGAGTATCGCAAGCCCGAGATGTATTATAAGGGCGTCCTGAAGGGTGGCCGCCTTATAGCGGGTGAATGCTGCAAAGATGTAATTTTTTAGTAGACTCGCATCTGTTATCCTGTATGCTGAAAACTTTGTTCATATGCGCTAAGCAACGCTTGTTAATTTAAAATATTACCTTTTGTGCGGCCGTTTATCAAATCTAAGAGATGCAAGTCGTCGGCGTCTACCCCCATGCCACGTGTGCTGGGGTGTTCGGGATAAACCTGAGCGCTCTTGTTCCCATTCTTGGGTCCATCTAGGGAGGCGCTCAGTACAACGAACAAGGCCATCGGACTTATAATGCTTTATCACTCTCACTTATCCATAGAATTCTATAATTTTAAATTTTGGCGAAGCCCCTAGTATTCGGAAGACCGAGTTCGGGGCACTATCCACGCCTAGGACAGATAAATCCGGCTCCTCGCTCTAAGCGGCATAAGTCTTTAGTGACTCGAAAAACCTCGCGAATAGCGACCGGTCTCTCGCACTATCATGACGGTCAGTTTTTGCTTTCTCTGCTGAGGTGTTAACCCAGCTCAACTGGGGCACAATCGCAGTAGTTCTCCCAGTGCTACCTTAGCCAACATTGCGGAACTTAAGGTACCAAAACATGGGAGCCGGGCAAACCCAACTATTGACCCAAGACATGATTCGGAGCCGATGCATATAGTTCTATAAGTTCGGGGTGCCACACTCATGAGAGTGTTCGGTCTTCTCACACCATGTTATGGGGTGCTTAAGCCCCTGGTGTATAGGTCGTACCAAAGTGTACGGTTGCATTATGTCATGACTGAACATATTTGTATAAAATAGATGAATACAATAATAGATAAGAGCTATGTATTGTTTATTAAAAAGGGCTGCTATGAAAGCAGAATGATACAAATAGTGCGATAAGCAAGAGATGGGATTATTTGACATGTCCCCCTCCAGGGGCAAGTTGCGAGACTTTAAGTAAAACAGGTATTTAGCTCGTTATAGAGACCATCTGGACATTTGACGTGGCTTGTTTTCTCCCTTGGCTTTTGCATCATGTGTTCGGCGAGTGTATTGCCGGACAGGCCTTCCAGATAGTTGGGTCCTGAAAGTATATAAAAAAAGGAAAATGGCAGAATAGGGAGCCCCTAGTGCGGTTGAGCCGCATTCTGGTCATGCCGTGGTTGTGCCCCTCCCCTTATGCCCATGGTATTTCCAAAGCGTAATTATGTACGCGTGGTACCGCTATCGCCATCTGGCGAGGGCTGGGGTTGGGGCCGCACTGCTATACTTGTTCTAAACGTGCCAGCCGGTTTTGTTGTAGGTTACTTTGGGCGCGCTTGACGTGGTCCAGACGTTTAACACCCGGATTGGAGAATTGCCTTGAGAGGCCACTTTGTACTTCTGCCGCCAGGGCCGCCGTGTGCTCCTCCGTTCGGAGAGAGCTTTCGGTGTTTCCATTTACCGTGATGACTCCGCGAGGACCTGGCATCTTGAGCTTGAGATATGCGTAGTGCGGCACAGCATTAAATTTTGCGAATGCGGTTCGTCCGAGCAGGGCGTGATAGCCACTGCGGAATGGGACTATGTCGAAGATTAACTCTTCGCTTCGGAAATTATCCGGGGATCCGAAGACCACTTCGAGTGTAACCGAGCCTGTACAGCTGGCTTCTAAACCTGGTATGACGCCTTTAAAGGTTGTCTTTGTGGGTTTAATCCTTGAGGGATCTATACCTGTTTTTCACACTGTATCCTGATAAAGCAGGTTCAGGCTGCTGCCGCCGTCCATGAGGACTCTAGTGAGGTGAAATCCGTCAATGATTGGGTCTAGGACCAATGCGGCGAATCCGCCGTGACGAATGCTAGTGGGGTGGTCCCTTTGATCAAAAGTGATCGGGCAGGAGGACCATGGGTTGAACTTTGGGGCGACTGGCTCCAACGCATAGACGTCCTTGAGATCACGCTTCCGCTCCCTTTTGGGGATATGGGTTGCATATATCATGTTCACCGTCTGCACTTGTGGGGGGAAGCCCTTCTGTCCTCTATTGTTCGGCGGCCGGGGCTCCTCCTCGTCATCGCTACGCAACCCCTTGTCTCTGGTTTCGGCACTTAACTTGCCTGCCTGCTTGAACACCCAACAATCCCTGTTGGTGTGGTTGGCTGGTTGTTCGGGGGTGCCGTGTATCTGGCACGAGCGATCGAGTATCCGGTATAAACTAGATGGGCCCGGAGGGTTTCTTTTGAATGGCTTCTTCTGCTGACCAGGTTTAGAGCCTCTGAATCCTGCATTAACTATCGTATCCTCAGTATTGTTGCCGTTAATGCGGCGCTTGTGCTTGTTGCGACGTGACCTGCCATTGTTGTCCTTGGTATCCGAATTGCCAGGGCTCTTGGTTATGTTATTGCTACGAGCTAGCCAGCTGTCTTCTCCCGCGCAAAAGCGGGTCATGAGTGTCGTGAGGGCTGCCATAGATTTTGGCTTTTCCTGTCCTAGGTGCCGGGCGATCCATTCGTCTCGGATGTTGTGCCTGAACGCTGCAAGGGCCTCTGCGTCCGGACAGTCGACTATTTGATTTTTCTTGGTTAGGAACCGTGTCCAGAATTGTCTAGCCGATTCCTCTGGCTGCTGGATTATGTGGCTTAGGTCATCGGCGTCTGGTGGTCGCACATAAGTGCCCTGGAAGTTGTCAAGGAATGCGGATTCTAGGTCCTCCCAGCAACTAATTTACTCTGTTGGCAGGCTGTTAAGCCAATGCCGAGCTGGTCCTTTAAGCTTGAGCGGGAGGTATTTGATGGCGTGTAGATCAGCACCACGAGCCATGTGGATATGAAGGAGATAATCCTCGATCCATACCGCGGGATCTGTTGTGCCATCGTATGATTCGATGTTTTACGGGTTTAAAACCCTCGGGGATTTGATGATCCATTACTTCGTCTATGAAGCATAGTGGGTGTGCGGCGCCCCTGTGCTGGGCTATATCGCGACGTAGCTCGGATGAGCTTTGTCTGTTGTGTTCGGACTGGCCGTATTTATCATATCCGGCGTGACGGTTATTGTCACGTGACGTGGGGCGCCCACGGGATCCGTAGATCGATCCTGTTTGCCTTGCCTTATCCTCCAATATGTCTCGCAGGTCTGTTGTGTTTCCCCGTGCTCTGGTATTCTTGGAGCGGCGCCAGGGTGCGGCTTGGGTTGAGGGCCGAAAGGCCTCTCTGTCGCGGCCACGGGGTGGCCGATCGGGTGCATCGTACGCTGGTGATGTAGGTTTAGTTGCTTCCTCCTCTAGTTGGGGTAGCAGCCTGCGCTTTGGGTAACTCTTGGAGGGGTGTTCGAGTTTATACTCTTCGGCCGCCAGGACTTCAGTCCATCTGTCGGCTAGCAAGTCTTGCTCAGCTCTAAGCTGCTGCTGTTTTTTCTTGAAGCTGCTCGCCGTGGCCATAAGCCTGCGTTTGAAACGCTCTTGTTCGACGGGATCCTCTGGCACGACGAATTCGTTGTTGTCGAGGCTTGCCTCGTCTTCGGAGGGAGGCATATAATTGTCGTCCTCGACCTCCCTGTCTGCCGCTCTTTCATGAGGGTTGGCTCCTTCGTCCTCCTGCGCTGAATCCTACTGGAGGGGGTTGTATTCGGCACTGTCCGGGGTGTTGTTGTCTCCAGTGCCGGACTCACCGTTTTTGCTTTGGCGGGATTTAGAGCGGCGCCGCTGACGTCGACGCTTGGGTTGCTTCTTGGAGGGGTCATCCTCCGTTTTTTCATCGCCATCCCTTGCGTTGGGGGTGTCCACCATGTATATGTCATATGACGACTTGGCTTTCCAGTGCCCTATAGGTGCTGGTTCTTGGTCGTCTCCTTCGTCGGCGTCCATACCGTCGATGTCTTCGGAGTCGAAGTCGAGCATGTCGGTTAGATCATCGACAGTTGCTACAAAGTGGGTGGTGGGTGGGTTTCGAATTTCTTCGTCGTCCGCATCCCAACCCTGCTGACCATAGTCCAGCCAGGGCTCTCCTGACAAAGAGAGAGACTTTAGTGAATTCAGGATATCGCCGAAGGGCGGGTGCTGAAAGATGTCTATGGCGGTGAACTCCATGATCGGAGCCCAATTGGGTTCGATCGGAAGGGGTGCGGAAGATTCGGAGTCCGGAAAGGAGTCCGGCACCTTGGAGTCATAGGCCTCGCGAAGGATTAGACTTATATTCGGCTCTATCGCCGTAGAGATTGCGGCTCCTGGGGCGGCGTCCAACCGATCTCCCTGACTAGCGCAGTCAGCTCCGAGCTAATGGTCGGAGCGGACACCTGAGCGGCGCTCTGGGCGCTGTCCGGCGGCAGAGCTAGATCATGCCCATCGTGACAATGTGGCGCGCTCGGCTGTGGCTCGAATCCGTCGAAGATCAAGTCCCCGCGGATGTCGGTCGTGTAGTTTAAGCTTCCAAACCTGACCTGATGGCCAGGGGCGTAGCTTTCGATTTCCTCCAGATGGCCAAGAGAATTGGCCCACAGTGCGAAGCCGCCGAATACGAAGATCTGTCCGGGGAGAAAAGTCTCACCCTGGACCGCGTCGTGGTTGACGATCGAAGAAGCCATCGGGCCTAAGGGTGACGACACAGAGGAACTCTGAATGAAAGCACCAATGTCGGTGTCAAAACCGGCGGATCTCGGGTAGGGGGTCCCGAACTGTGCGTCCAGGCGAAGTAACAGGAGACAAGGGATACGATGTTTTTACCCAGGTTCGGGCCCTCTTGATGGAGGTAAAACCCTACTCCTGCTTGATTAATATTGATGATATGGGTAGTACAAGAGTTGATCTACCACGAGATCAGAGAGGCTAAACCCTAGAAGCTAGCCTATGGTATGATTGTTGTTCGTCCTATAGACTAAAACTCTCCGATTTATATAGACACCAGAGAGGGCTAGGGTTACATAGAGTCGGTTACAATGGGAGGAGATCTTCATATCATATCGCCAAGCTTGCCTTCCACGCCAAGGAAAGTCCTATATGGACACGGGATGAAGTCTTCAATCTTGTATCTTCATAGTCCGGGAGTCCGGCCAAAGGTCATAGTCCGGCCATCCGGACACCCCCTAATCCAGGACTCCCTCAGGCCCATATCAGGAGCGCCGAACAGTCACTACGAGCACGACTTAAATCTGCTGTCGGTCAGTATTCAGGATATCGCCCCTGCAACTGCTCCAGACCTAAATCCGGGGTAGATCGCGTCGTCCGAGGACGGGTGGATGGACCCCTCCATGGAGGCCGCGTACTCTTCGGCGGCTGAGCTGAATGCAGACTCCGCCGTTAAGGGAATCTGCGTCGCCAGACCCCCGGACCTGTGTCCAGATGTGGGTTCCAAACCACGCGCGCCCGGGCCCATCGAGTCCAATTGGGCTCCAGTAATGGAGTTCACCGCCACGGATATCTTTCATCACTCTCCATTTGGCGATGTGCTAAATTCATTAAGGTCTCTCTCTCTCTCTAACAGGAGATTCCTGGCGGAACTATGTCCGACTCGAGCGGGAAGCAGGCGACGAAGAAATTCATTACCCACCCACCACCCACTTAATAGCCACTGTCAATGATTTGACCGACGTGCTTGACTTCGACTCTGAAGACATTGACGGTATAGACAACGATGTGGGAGAAGAACAGGAACCACCACCCACGGGGCACTGGACAGCCACCTCTTCGTATGATATATACATGGTGGACACCCGCAAAGAAAACAATGGCGATGAGGCAACAGAAGACAACCCCTTAGGGAAGAAACCAAAGCATGGGCATCATTGGCACTGCTCTAAGCCCTGCCATAGAAATACCGGCACAGGACAAGAAAACAACCCAGATGGTGCCAAAGAGGAATACAATCCTGATCAGCCTACCTTTGAACAGGCCAAACAGGAACACGGGCAGGTCAGCCCAGAGGAACAAGCGATGGACGGATAGTTGGAGGATGACAACTATATGCCTCCCTCTGAAGACGAGGTGAGCCTCGGCGACGATGAATTCGGCGTACCCGAAGATCCAATAGAGTAGGAGCACTTTAAGTGCTGGCTTATAGCCACTTCAAGAAGCCTGAAAAATAAGCAGCAGCAGCTCCAAGCTGATCAATATCTGCTCGCAGACAGATGAACCGAGGTCCTGGCGGCCGAGGAATACGGACTCGAGCCCCCCACCAAGGGTTACCCAAAGCACAAGTTGCTACCTCACCTAGAGGAGGAGGCCGTCGAGCCTACACTACCAGCACAAGATGAGGCTGACCGGCCACCTCGTGGTCAGGATAAAATGGTGTATCAGACCAAATACCAGCCCGCACCCCCACGCCAATTCACCACGTCCCAGGGCAATACGCAGGAGTTGCAAGACATATTGGAAAACAACACAAGACAACCAAGATCGATCTACGGATCACGGGGGCGCGCCACAGCACATGACGATGACCGTCATGCCGGATACACCAATAATAAGTCCGGCCAGACCGAACATAACCGACCAGACTTAGTCAGACTGCGTCGTGACATAGCCCGGCACAGAGGCGCCGCACACCCCCTCTGCTTCACAGATGAATTAATGGATCATGAATTCCCAGAAGGGTTTAAACCCGTCAACATCAAATCATACAATTGCACAACAGACCCCACGGTATGGATCGAAGATTTCCTTCTCCACATTTACATGGCTTGCGGTGATGATCTACATGCCATCAAGTATCTCCCCTTAAGCTTAAAGGACCAACCAGACATTGGCTGAATAGCCTGCCAGCGAACTCCATCGGCAGTTGGTAAAATCTTGAGGATGCATTCCTCGAAAACTTCCATGGCACTTACGTGCGACCACCTGATGCTGATGACTTAAGTCACATTACCCAATAGCCCGGAGAGTCAGCCAGGAAATTCTGGACTCGGTTCCTAAATAAAAAGAACCAAATTGTCGATTGTCCGGACGCTGACGCCCTGGCAGACTTCAATAATATCCGCGACGAGTGGCTCGCCCGACACCTCGGCCAAGAAAAACCAAATCCATGGCGGCCCTCACGACACTCATGACCCGCTTTTGCGCGGGCGAGGACAGCTGGCTGGCTCGCAGTACCACCACACCTAGAAACTCCGGCACTTCAGATGTCCGTGACAATAATGGAAAGCCACGACGCAATAGACATAAGCGTCGGAATAAAGGTGACAACGCCGAAGATACGACAGTCAATGCCGGATTCAGCAACTCAAAATCCGGTCAGCGGAAAAAGCCATTCAGAAGAAACAATCCGGGATCGTCCAGTCCGGACCGCATACTCGACCTCTCGTGCCAGATTCACGGCACCCCCGAGAAACCAGCCAATCACACTAACAAAGATTGCTGCGTGTTCGAACAGGCCGGCAAGTTTAATGCCGAAAACAAGGACAAGGGGCTGCACAGTGATGATGACGAGGAGCCCCAGTGTCCGAACACTGGGGGAGAGAAGAAATTTCCCCCAGGTGAAAACGGTAAACATGATCTATGCCACCCACATTCCCAAACGGGAACGAAAGTGTGCACTTAGGGACGTCTATGCGATGGAGCCAGTCGCCCCAAAGTCCAACCCATGGTCATCCTATCCGATCACCTTCGATTGTAGGGACCATCCTACCAGCATCCGTCACAGCGGCTTAGCCGCATTGGTCCTTGACCCAATCATTGACGGATTCCGTCTCACGCGAGTCCTTATGGATGGTTGCAGTAGCCTGAACCTGCTTTATCAGGACATGGTGCGCAAAATGGGCATCGATCCCTCACAGATCAAACCCACCAAAACCACCTTTAAAGGTGTAATTCCAGGGGTAGAGGCCCGCTGTACAGGCTCAATAACACAGGAAGTAGTCTTCGGATCTCCGGACAACTTCCGAAGCGAGGAATTAATCTTCGACATCATCCCTTTCCGTAGTGGCTATCACACACTACTTGGACGAACCGCATTCGCTCGATTCAATGCGGTACCTCACTATGCATACCTTAAGCTCAAGATGCCAGGACCTCGCGGGGTTATAACAGTCAATGGAAACACAGACTGCTCCCTCTGTACGAAAGAGCACACTGCGGCCCTCGCGGCAGAAGTACAAGGCAGCCTTCTTCGACAGTCAGCCCATTCGGCAATGACAACCCCGAACACCATCAAGCGACTCCGGAGCACAATGCAACAGGATCGTCAGGCACGCCAAGAGTTGGATTAGCAATCTGGCCTCCACCCCAGCCCCATTCAGGTGGCATTTGTGCCACGCGTACACAACTACGCACTCAAGATACCATGGGCATAGGTGGAGGGGAGTTGATGATGTAGCCCACGGTGTGGTTCAGCCGCCACGAGGCCCGCATACCCTTTTTTCTTTCTTTCTTTCAGGACCCTACTTTCAGGCAGCCCCTTCAGAGAACCGGACCATCGGACTCATCATAGGAGGGAAAACCAAGGAGGCAAGAGGCTTTGCACACAAGGAAATACCCAGGTGGTCTCTGTCAATGTTCGTTATACATGTTTTACATACCTGCATGCAGCCTGCCCTTGGATAGGACATGTCAAATAGTCCTATTTGTTTCTGCTTAACGCATTAATTGTACACATACGCCTTGCCGTATTATACAAATAACAACGGGAAATAGTATACAGCGTCAGCTTCTTATTACTATCTTCATATTTTCCCTTGAATATTTATTTAATATTGCATCCATACACCTTGGTATGATGAGTTTGCCAGGGGCTTTTTATTGAGCCCCATAACATGGCAAGAAAAGTCCGAACACTTTCGACCGTGCGGCACCCCGAACTTATAGCATTATATGCATCAGCTCCGAATCATGTCTTGGGTCAATAGTTGGGTTAGCCCGGCTCCCTTGTTTTGGTACCTTACGTTCTGTTATATCGGCTAAGGTAGCACAGGGAGAACTACTGCGATTGTGTCCCGGTTATTCCGGAGGAGCACCTCAGTAGAGAAAGCCAAAAACTGACTGTCATGATGCGGCGAGAGCTGGTCGCTGTTCGAGAGGTACTAAATCCCTAAAGACTTTTTTTCCGCTTAAGGCGAGGAATCAGCCTTGTTCGATTTAGGCGTGTATAGCGCCCTAGTTCGGCCTTCCGAATACTAGGGGCTTCGCCGAAATTTAAAATTATAGACTTCTATGGCCAAGTGAGAGTTATAAAGCCGCATAGTCCGATTGCCTTGTTCCCTACGCCAAACACCTCCTTAAAGGACCAAAAACATGGATAAAGAGTGTTCGGGTTTTCCATGAACACCCCAGTACTAGCTACACGGGGGCGGAAGCCGACGACTGGCCTACTTTCAGAATTTTATAAACGGCCACACAGAAGGTAAGATTTTAAATCAAGAAAGCTTTATATAGTGCAAACAAACTCGTTCTCATATTACAAAGACGACATGAGTACATTCACTCAAAGATCATGTTCTTGGTGCATTCATCGACCACAAGGTGAGCGCCTTTCATAACGCCATCATAATATTTTTCCGGGTAGCGATGCTCCTTACCCTCCGGGGGTCCATCCTTCACCAGCTTCTCAGCATCCAGTTTGGCCCAATGCATCTTTGCGCGGGCAAAGGCCCAACGGGCACCCTCAATGCAGACGGATTGCTTGATAACCTCAAACCGCAGACAGACATTTACCATCCGCTTTATAAGGCCAAAGTAGCTATCGGTAAGAGGCTCACCAGGCCACATCCAGACTATCAAGCCCTTCATGGCCAGTTCCGCCGCCTTGTGGAGTTCGACCAATTGCTTCAGTTGGTCACTCAATGGCATCGGGTGTTCGGCTCCGGCATACTGGGACCAAAACAACTTCTCCATTGAGCTCCCTTCTTCGATGCGGTAGAACTTTGTGGCATCAGATATGCTGCGTGGCAGATCTGTGAACGCCCCTGGAGAGCTCCGAATTCGGTTAAGTAAAAGAAAAGTCTCCTCCACATGCTTGCTCTGCATAATGAATTCCTAACCTGCCGCTATCTTCTTGGCCGCCTGGATTTCCTAGAGGGCCTTTTGGGCTTCGGCCTTGGCATCTTTCACGCTCTTGAGTACTTTGACAAGCTCGGACGCTTGCGTCTTGAAGTCATGCTCCAAGGACCCGAACTTCTTGCCAAACTCCTGGAGCTCTTGCTGTACCTCCCCCACCCGAGCATCTTGCTTTTCACGCTCGGTGCGCTCTATGGACGCCTTGGTTTCGGCCTCGGTCAGCGCTTTCTTCAGGGACGCCACTTCGGTTGTAGCCCCTGTTAAAAATCATGATGCTTTTTGTTAGCATCATCAATTTTTCTCCTCTACATGACACACGGACGGGGTATCACTTACCTTTGTTCTCCTCGAGCTGCCTTTTCACGAGGCCGAGCTCTTCTTCAGTATGCCCCAGGTCCTGCCTGAGAGCGGCGACCTCCGCTGTGCGTGCAACGATGGTCAGCAGTAACACCTGCTTATTAACATAGACAAGTACTGTCAGACTCCTGTGGATTAATAATTGACCCTCCGTTTGGCTTTTCCTTCCGAACACCAAACAGAGTATCAGGTGCTACTGTCTATCGGGTGATATTTTCTCACACTTTTCATTACTTACCTCAAAGCCTGTTAGGAGGCTGGTGTAGGCTTCGGTCAATCCGCTTTTGGCGGACCGGACCTTTTCAATCACCGTACTCATAAGAGTACAGTGCTCTTCATCAATAGAAGCGCTGCGAAGCACTTACAACAAATTATCCGATGCCTCCGGCTTGGTGGAGGTCATCGACACGGCCGGCTCGCCCTCCTTAACGAGGGGCTGCCCACTTGAATCTGGAACCTGTGGAGGCTCCGGTATAGTAACCGGTGGGGAGCCAGACTTGCTGTTCTCGTCCGCATAATCCATGGGGATCTTACCCCCCATGTGCCCGGCATCTGGGATTTTTCCTTGGGGCCTCTCCAGAACCGTCGCCCGCTGCTCTGGTATCCTTTGGGACAACACCTCGATGTCGTCCGCAGGTGCTGAGGAGGTGGCCGTCGGGAGTGAATCCATCTCCGACTCATCCAAGGACCCATCCATAGAGGATACCCCGAGATTAGACCCGGCCGGACTGCATACGCGTGTTAGGCGTTATTACAAATTATAAACATAAAGTCGCACGAAAGGTATTATAGAGTGCGGATACTTACGACCTCGCCCGGGGCTTGCCCCTGGGCAGCCACTCCTCCTCGCTGTAGGCGGTCGTGGTGGAGTGATCCGGAAGGGATGCCTTTCCCTTCTTTGGTGTCCTAGCCTCCCCCTGTGGGGCGGCTTACCTCTTCTTCTCCTCCCCAGTGTGGGGAGGGGGCATTTCTTCATGTTTCCCCCCGTCTCCATGGGAGGAAACTGCCTCGGCGTCCTCGGACAACGAGTCTGTCACGGCCTTGTGCCGGAGACCTTTGCTGGTCCCCACGGCCGCTTTGTTGGACCTTTCGCCCTCCCCGATTGGGGCGGCCTTCCTCTTCTTCTCCTCCCCCTCGTGGGAGGAGCGCGCCTCATCGTCTTCGGGCGAGGCATCCGGTGCAACCTCGCGCCGGAGACCCTTCCTGGTCCCCGTGGCCTTCTTTTCGGCCTTCTTCTCTGGTAACTTGTAAGGCGCCAGAGCCAGCATCTCCGTCAGGAGTGCGGTCGCTGGATCTTCAGGTAATGGAGATGGACATTTGATCCACTCCGCCGTCTCCATGTAATCCTGTTTTGTCAGTATGATGACTTAAAGTCCTCCCACAAACACGTTGGGAAAGATACATCTTGTGATACTCAGAGGACTTACCGCATTGGCAAGGCGCTTTGCACTGAGTCCGCGGTCCTCGGAAGTAGGGGGAGGAACTTCGCCGGTCTTGAACAGCACCTTCCAGACGTCCATATGCCTCGTGTCGAAGAGCTCATGCATCATTTGGTGTTCGGCCAGATCAAACTCCCACATATTGAATGCCTGTCTTTGACACGGGAGGATCCGGCAGACGAGCATGACCTGGACCACGTTGACAAGCTTGATCTTCTTGTCCCTCATACTTGTGATGCAGGTCTTGAGTCCGGCAGCTCCACAGGTTTGCCCCAGGCCAGGCCCTTCTTTTCCCAAGAGGTGAGCCGCGTGGGGATTCCGGATCGGAATTTGGGGGCAGCCACCCAATTGGCGTCGCGTGGCTCAGTGATGTAGAACCACCCTGATTGCCACCCTTTCACGATCTCCATGAAGGAGCCGTCAAGCCATGTAACGTTGGGCATTCTGCCCACCATGGTGCCTCCGCACTCCGCCTGCTGGCTGCTCACGATCTTTGGCTTCACACAGAATATTTGCAGCCATAGGCCGAATTGGGGCTTGATGCGGAGGAAGGCCTCGCACACGACGATAAACGCCAAGAAGGACCAAATTTGGGGCTAGATCATGGAAATCTAGCCCATAGTAAAACTTTAGCCCGCGGACAAACGGGTGAAGCGGAAATCCTAGTCCGCGGATGAAATGAGAGAGGAACACTACACTCTCCCGAGACTTTGGAGTGGGGTGATCTGTCCCTCCACTGGCAGCCTGTGCACGATGTTTGCGGCCAGGTATCCGGCCGCCCGAAGCTTGGTAATGTCCTCCTCCATGACGGAGGAGGCCATCCACTTGCCTCCCGCTCCGGACATACTGCGAATGGTCCTACGGAGAAGGTGAGAACTTGGGCACTGGGGCGCGAGAGTGCGATAATAGATGAGCAAAGAAGGAAGAAGGCGTGGGTAAGAATGGGGGATCCTTGTCCCTTTATAGAGGCAGTAAAAGCTGAGCGCCTCCCCACTTTCCTGTTGAAATCGTTTATTTTCCAAGCGCCACGTTAAATAACATGGTTGGGTTACCCGTACCCTTAGTAATGAGAATCCCGTGACAAGGGGACACGATCTCTGCTTCGACAAGACGTGCCAAGGAAATTGCCTCGCAATGTGTGCGGTAGCTGGTTGTAAAAAACAGTTCGAATAATGGTCGGGTCGTGGCGTGATGTCAAGCTACAAAGAGTTGTCAGCAGATCAGATTTGTAGATTATTGTTCTCTCTACGATGGTATGTGAAATTTGTCTTGCAGAGCCGGACACGATCCTTGTGTTTGGAATTTATCTTGAAGTATTCAGAGATGGAACCCGCCTTGCAATGCTGAAGACAATCTGCGCGCCGGACTCATCGTCATTGAAGCCTGGTTCAGGGGCTACTGAGGGAGTCCTATATAAGGGGGTATCCGGACAGCCGGACTATATACTTTGGCCGGACTGTTGGACTATGAAGATACAAGATTGAAGACTTCGTCCCGTGTCCGGATGGGACTCTCCTTTGCGTGGAAGGCAAGCTTGGCGATTCGGGTGATAGATCTCCTTCTCTGTAACCGACTCTGTGTAACCCTAGCCCCCTCTAGTGTCTATATAAACCGGAGGGTTTACTCCGTAGGACAACAAAAATCATACCATAGGCTAGCTCCTAGGGTTTAGCCTCTACGATCTCGTGGTAGATCAACTCTTGTAATACTCATATCATCAAGATCAATCAAGCAGGAAGTAGGGTATTACCTCCACCGAGAGGGCCTAAACCTGGGTAAAACATCGTGTCCCCTGCCTGCTGTTACCACCCGCCTTAGACGCACAGTTTGGGACCCCCTACCCGAGATCCGCCGGTTTTGACACCGACAACACTCTTTCGTGTCTGCTTACGTTATGCATCGCTTAATATTACATGCTACTTTATCGTCCTGTTCATCGCTTAGACTCTGAGTCCATTCGAAACTAATGGTCAAACTTGAGTTTTTAAATGGTTGTGTGGTACATATCGGGGCCGCAATCAATAGTATCTATCTACTATCTGGTTAATCTTTGGTGTCTACTATGAGTTTCATGTTGGGCGGGAAACAAACAGTGAAGAAGCCATTATCTGTATTTTTTAACCGAAGCCATTATCTGCCTGCTATTATTAGTTTTGGGTCTATCCACAGGTTGCTACCATCACTCTGGATTTCTGCATGCACTCCTTACATACTCTCACTATGTTTTATTCCTATGCATGACAGTTATTGTAAACAATGGAACTGAACATGTTGATAAAAAGAGACGAGCCTTGCGTGGCAATAAAATTTCATGCAGACGTCGCTCCATGGTAGGCGCAAAGGCAGCCCCCCTCCACCCATTTTGGATTGTAATAGAGAGGAAGATATCTATTCTGAGGGGGACTCAGAAGGATAAGACCACTCCTATTTACCCCCTGAGGTCTTTGCTCTAACTTGGCATGCTGATGTTGGTTATATCATGCATATGGTGCCTTGCATTGCTTACTTTATACATCAAATATGTCATCTGCTTAGTTTAGACATCCTTTGTGTGAATGCCATCTGTTTAGTTTATCCATCGTTTATGTGAATTATGCAACACCATCTTGTTTAGCCTGGCATCATATATGTGAATTTTGCAATGCCATCCTACTTAACCAGTCATCTTATATGTAAATTATATCAGGCCATCCTTTTTTTTCATTACGTATTACATTTGTCAACAATGTTAGTACATTCCACTGCTCTTCGTGTGCATCAGCCATTTCACACGGTGATGGAAAATTCTGGAGTGAAAACAGGGTCTTCAGAGCAGACTATGCTATCTGACGAAGCGCATATCTCGTTGGTTACAGATAGCTCCTCAGAGGAGGATTCAGAGACAGATGACCAGTCCTATTACCCCCCCCCCAAGGTGTATGCTCTAACTTGGCAGGGTTATGTAGCTCATATCGTGTGTATGGTGTCTTGCATTGCTATGTCATTTGATTAGTTTCGACATGCTTTGTGTGAATGCCACCTGTTCAGTATCAAATTACCATATATGTGAAATGCATTGTCATCTTGTTGCAAGACATTATATATGTCAATTATGCAATGCTATCTTGTTGCAAAGGCATTATATATGTGAATTATGCAATGCCATGTCATTTAGCCAATCATTATGTATGTGAATTATATCATGCTATCATTTTTGTATTACGTGTTCCATTTGTCAACACCGTTTGTATATTCAACTACTCTTCCTGTGCATCACCCATTTGAAGCGGTGATGGAAGTATCTGGAGTGAAAATAAGGTATTCAGAGCAGACAATACTACCTGCTGAAGCAGACATCTTGCTGGTTATAGAGAGCTCCTCAGAGGAGGTTTCAGAGATTGATGACCAGTCCTATTTCCCCCCTGAGGTATATGCTCAAACTTGGCAGGGTTATATTACCCATGTCATGCATGTTATCTTGCATTGCTTAGTTTTTACATCATATATGGATTGCCATCTGCTTACTTGCTTACTATATAAATCATATATTTGAATTATATGATGCCATCATGTTCACATAATACATACATAGCATCTATCAGAATTATGGCATGGCAACCGGTTTAATAATGACATCATATAGTTATATCATCTCATCGTGTTTCGTGTTTAAAGTCATCATATTTTGAATTATGGCATTCTATCTATGAATGTATGTGAATTATGGCATGCCAACCTATTTAATAAACACATTATATAGTTATATCATGTCATCATGTTTACATAGTCATCATATTTTGAACTATGTCTTTCCATCTTTTTTAGTTAGCCATCATAATGTGAAATTGTGGCATGTTATTCTGTTTAGTTAGCCATCATATATGTGAAATTGTGTCATGCTATCCTGTTTGGTTAGACGACATAAATGTGAATTATTTCGTGCCCTCTTTTATTACCCACTATCCATTGCACCTGTCTATCATACAATGTCTCTACTTTCAATTACTTTTCTTGTTTATCAGCCATTTGAATTGGAGAGGGTGATGGCTGTATCTAAGGGAGTAACAACACGGTTGTACTTGCCCAAGAACCAGCTCCACCACACATAACCCAGACTATCGCAGATTGTACCCCTACCCAGTTGGACAGAGAACCAGCTACGCCCCTTCTAACCCCAACCTCGGTAGATAGTAACCCAGTTCCAGTTGACACAGCACCGTCTCCAGCACAGAGCACCCAAACACAAGTAGTTAGTAAGGGAACTGCAGTACCCAAAGCAAGAGAACAGAATTTGAAGGATGGAACTGGTTTGCTATTGTAACCTGCTCTATGTTGATTTTAGTTTCAATTGAATAAACAGTTGTGTTCTCATGTCATGCACATTACAAGTGTTGTTATTTCTCTATAGTTTCCCACACTTATATTCTGTCTATTCTGCTTTGTCTTAAACAAATATTATTTGAACTGTGTCTCTATCTTGATTCGCCAACAAAAACTAGAATGATATGGACCATAAAGTGACCATGGTACATAGATATATGTTTGTTTCATGTTGTTATCCTGTCCACTTTACTACTGAACTCATTTACCCAAATGACTTTCATATACAACATGGTAAACCTGTGATGTGTCTGCTTGTTTCTCTTTCAGAATGCGGACAAAATATTGGAGAACAGTACCCCATTATGCAATGGTAAAGGAAGTAATGCAGATAAGGTTCAAGATAGTGAGACATCCCTGTTGGTCTCCAAGAAAGTTGATAAAAACTATCTTGACGATAGTGAGAGAACCCAAAAGTCCTTTCTTGATGTAGTGTTCGAGTTATTGGCCACTACTGCTGGCACAAGCTCTTCGAACTCGCTGCCTGAATCATTTCATCTTCTTGAGTCTCAACTTCAATTTGAAAGATATCGGTCAGATGTGCTGCGAGAGGAAGCTGAAGTACTGAGGAAGTCCCTACAGAATTCAGATGCATACTTTTTGGTGCAATAGCATGCGCTGGAGGATTTAAGCGCCAAACAAGAGAAAGTTAATAAGCTTGCTAAGCATCTTGCCAGCATTATGGGTACCCAGGATATTGTTTCTTGAGATCTTCTGAAGTGGTTTCAGTTCTGGACTTGTTTTGCTGCGGCGTTTATTTGCGCTGGTCGCCAACTTTGACTACCATTGTATATGATATGCTGCTTTGTTCCCTATATTTGCACTGGCGGCAAACTTTGATGCCCAGTGGATGTAATATGTGTAATAGCCGTGATAGCCTAGCGTAAGTTGCTTGCTTATTTATTTCCTTGTTGTCTTGTTTATTTGTTTGGTTGTAGCCAATGAAGTTCTTTTTCCACGGTTTGCTAATGGCCGCAATAACCTATTTTTTAAAACTAGGCCATAATAAGCATGGGCTAGATATTTACTGTAGTTACACTGGGCCTCCTACCGGCTGTAGAAACAATGGGCCTTCTACGGGCCGTAGACACAATGGGCCTTCTACGGCTCGTATCATCAATGGGCCTTATATGGGCCACATGATCGATTGGAAAAACATGGGCCAATAACAGACCGCATTATGGACGTAAACGGGCTAGAGTTGGAATCTTCTGTTCAAGGGCCGACCATAACGGGTCGTCGTTTATAGGCCGTATCTCATGACGCTATGAAAAAATGGGCCGACTGTAACAACGGGCTGAATTTGGCCCACAAGCAGAAAATGACAGTAATGGGTCGTAAGTAACCGAATGCTGGAAATGAGCCCAAGAATAAATGGGCCCCGAGAAGGCCGAAAGATAACATGGGCTGGAAACGGCCCACTGGAATAATGGGTCGTTAATGGGTATAAAGTGATACAATGTTCATTACGGGCCAGTTTCGCCACGGGCTGTTAATGGGCCAAGATTTACAAAGGGCCTCATATGGGTTAAAAGACGTTATGGGCCATACATGGGCCGGAAGTTAAAACGGGTGGGAATCATATTGGATGGCCCATATGACACTATTGGGCCTAATTCAGATAGGTCATAACGGGCCATAGGTTAGCGGGCTGTAAATGGGCTATATGCGAACTGGCCGTTAACACGCTTTCAGTGGGCCGGGCCGCCACCTTTTGACCAAGTCAAATGGGCTGGCCTTTTCACAGGAATGGGCCTCTGTTGGGCCGTGCCACGTGTCGATGTATCATAGGCGCCTTCGGTCCAATGAGTGGATGACTTCTTTCCCGACGGTGAGCCGACATGTGTTTCCTCCAGCCAATGATGATTTTACACGTGGAAAATCCCCATTGCTCGGGGCTATTAACGGGTTATCGGATCCAAAACCGGACCCGATAGCTTAACGGCATTCCGTTACGGTGGATGCCACGTGTCGGTCACCCTTGACGAAAACACTTCTATGACGCGCGATTTATCATCATGGAAGTGGACACTTCCATGATGATAATTTTGGTAATGTCATGGAACTTCTATGACAGCACAGGTATGACTATCTTGATTCTGTCATAAAAACGTCATGGATGTACATGCATGACAAAAAACGCGACCTATAGTGACAAATACGTATCATCACGGAAGTGTATTTTTTTGTAGTGTATAGCCTTGCCTCTAAGGTAGGCCCCACATGGTTTGCCTCTTTTTTAAAATAACGCGTCAAGTCGCAATTTGTTTGTTCATGCGTGGTAGACGATCCTCCATCAAGTGGACAACCAGTACACGTGTCAAATTACCACGTGGGCTGCCTTTTCGTACATAAATGAGCTCCACCGTGTACCCGCGTGGGTGTGGTTGGGAAAGAGACGGGAGTACGTGCGTCGTGCGTGCACCTCTTCTCTTCATGCATGCCCCCACCTACATGGGTGTGTGAGAGAGAGATCCAAACCTAGACAGATGGCGTGTGCGTTCGTGAGTGTTTTTTGTTGGGTGTAATTTCGTGAACGTATTTGTGGGAATGTCGATGATATCTCAAAAAATAAATTGACACATGCAATGTGTGTGAAATAGAGGCCTATCTATATCATATATAGAGGGGGCGATCCACGAGAAGAGAGGGAGGGGTCATAGATATCGATAGAGTCGAAGAGAGGATCAAGTGGGTGGATGCGAGATCGATGAAGAGAGCCATTGAAATTGTGTGTGTGCAAGTCAAATATATAGGGCGACTGACCTAGCAGAACGTCAAAGGGCATAGGGCAAGTTTGTGTCTGGCAGGGAGACATGACTAGAGCGCTTGATGTATCGTTGTGTGGGGGGTGACCGGGGAGGCTAAGACCTAACTAGAGAGGTAGATCGACTCGTATATGTGTTGAAAAGGAGAGACCCTGCTATGTCTTGAGGGAGATTGGTTGACATCCATACATAATTGAAGGACGGGAAATAGGTTGGGACACAGAGAGAGAGAGGAAGAGGAGGAGAGGGGGGGAGAGGGGTAGAGTGCTGGAGGGGTGGTGGAGTTGCTTCTCGAACATGGTGGGAGAGGTCTACTTAACAAATAGAGGGTAGAACTGCAATATTATCAAGAAGAGTGGGGATGTGTTTCTGTGTGTGCGTGTGCGTAATAGATGTGTCGGGAGGCATGAATGTATGATGAAGGGGGCCCATGTGTTTGGAAAGCAGACCTAACTAGATCGGAAGATCAATTGTTGTGTGTCAGAGGAAGGGAGAGACATAACTAATGAGGTAGATCACTCGGTGCATGGGAAAAACAAGTTATAACAACCTAGCTAGCTATATGTATAGCGGGAGATCAGTCGGTGTACATCCATTTGTTAGAGGCAAATAAGGCCCAGAAAGACGGGTAGACAGAGAGAATGGAGCTAGGAGGTGGTGCGAGAGGCCTAATAGCTAGATTAGGGGAGGAGTGTGCGATTGTGAGATCGACGAAAAGAAGGGCGGGAGTTTACATGTGTGTGGGACCGTATGAGAGACACGAGGCATGGAGACAGAAAGGAGGAGATGGAAGGTGCGTATGTATGTCGTAGGCAGACATCACTGGAGAGGTTTACCGATTGGTGTGTGTCGGAAAGGAGTTGTGCAGACCATGGGAGAATGACCTAAAGAAAAAAATTATGTGCATGATGGATAGAATATTGAGGAAGGGCGGGGGAGAGGAGGGCTGTAGGATTGAAAGTATGTCTAGAGGGGGGTGATTAGACTACTTGACCAAATAAAAATCTAGCCTTTTCCAAATTTTAAGACTTGGCAGATTTTAGCAACTTAACACAAGTCAAGAAATCAACCTACACATGCAATTCTAAGAGTATAGCAGCGGAATGTAAATAATTGCATATGAAGGTAAAGGGGAGGAGTTTGGAGGGAGCAAACTCAATGTAGGCATGAAGATTTTTGGCGTGGTTCCGATAGGTGGTGCTATCGTACATCCACGTTGATGGGGACTTCAACCCACGAAGGGTACGGTTGCGCGAGTCCACGGAGGGCTCCACCCGCGAAGGGTCCACGAAGAAGCAACCTTGTCTATCCCACCATGTCCATCACCCACCAAGGACTTGCCTCACTTGGGTAGATCTTCACGAAGTAGGCGATCTCCTTGCCCTTACAAACTGCTTGGTTCAACTCCACCATCTTGACGGAGGCTCCGTAGTGACACCTAACCAATCTAGGAGACACCACTCTCCAAAAGGTAATAGATGGTGTGTTGATGATGAACTCCTTGCTCTTGTGCTTCAAATTAATGATAGTCTCCCCAACACTCAACTCTCTCTCAAAGATTTGGATATGGTGTAAAGATGATTTGAGTGGAAACCAACTTGGGGAAGGCTAGAGATCAAGATTCTTGTGGTTGGATTGGAATGTCTTGGTCTCAACACATGAGTACGTGGTTCTCTCTTAGAAAATGAGTAGTGGAAGTGTAGGCACATTCTGATGGCTCTCTCTCAAATGGATAAGGGGGTGGAGGGGTATATATAGCCTCCACACAAAATCTAACCATTACACACAATTTACCAAACTCGGTAGGACCGAATAGTGAAACTCGGTGAGACCGACCTGGTTCAAAATGTGAACGTTAGGCTTTTCGGGGGGACTGGCAATATCAACTCGGTGAGACCGATGCGCTAGGGTTAGGGCAAAACTTCATCTCGATGAGACCGATCACATGAAATCGGTAGATCGATTTCATTAATAAGCAAACGGAGACTTGGTTAGGCAAACTCGGTGGGACCGATCGCTCATTTCGGTAAGACCAAAATTTTAAGAAAAGGAAACAGAGAGTTTGCACTGCGAACTCGGTGGAACTAATCACTCATCTCGGTTAGACCGAAACGTTACGAAGGGAAATAGAGAGTTTGCAATCCCATCTCAGTGAGACCGAGATCCCTATCGGTAAGACCGAACTAATTAGGGTTTCTTGATATGGCTACGTCAAGTGAACTTGGTCGCACCAGATAGATCAAATAGGTGGGGCCAAGTTTGACTTTAGGTTTAGGACCTATGTGGAAATGATAAAGTGGTTGAGGGCTTTTGGAGCATATCACTAAGCATTTTGAGCAAGCAAGTTATTAAGCAACACCTCATCCCCTTTTAATAGTATTGGCTTTTCCTATGGACTCAATGTGATCTTGGATCACTAAAATGAAAATGTAGAGTCTTGAGCTTTTGCAAATAAGTTTCCTTAGCATTTTGAGGGGTCCACATCTCTAGTCCAAGCCATACCAATCATTGAACTTTCTGAAACATTGATCTTGAAAGAATATTAGTTCAATGAGCTATATGTTGTTATGAATTATCAAAACCACCCAGGGATTAGTTGCAGTTTCAATCTCACCCATTTTGGTAGTTGATGACAACATATAGATCAAAGCTTCGACATATGATAATATAAATGAAGTACATCGTCACTTTGAGAAGTATGTGATAAGCAAGAGCTCCCCCTAAATTTTTGCATTATTTGAAATTTGCTTTTGAATGCAAATGCACAATCGATTAGGATCATGGGTTACTCTTCCATGTCACATACATCTTGGTGGAGCGCTAAAAAATTATAGAATATGGAATATGCACTCATCACCAAGACAAGATATGAATGATCATACATGAGAGATAGAATATGATCATTCAAACACAAACATTAAAGTATGATATGATCAAACACACGACCATAGGAGTATCTCACACACAAGCATAAATATTGTATCACCCAAACAAGCAAGCAAATAGAGTAGCAAGAGAGGCAAAAGAAGCAAAACACTCTCTCTATTGAAGCCTATGATCTATACACTTTCTCCCCCTTTGGCAACAAGTTACCAAAAATCTTGAAAATTCATAGTGATATGCGGCTCTCTAAGCATGATCTCCGAGAGCTACGGAATGCGAAGGTGTCGTCGAGAGGAGTCCTACAACGAATGCATCCGAAGAGGTCCGAGGAGCTGATGGATTTGCAACTGGAGGAGCAACTGAAGTTGTAGTTGCAGGTGCTGACACTGTAGGTCTGGGATAAGTAGCAACTGGCACAGCTGAGGACCTTGGTCCCCTTGGGACTTGCTGAAAAGCATCTGTTCTAGGTCCCTCGTCCCTATCTTCAAGCTCTTCTTGAAGCTTCTCCACAGTTGATTGAATTTTTGTGACCTTCACATATAGATCATGTATATTTGTTTCAATTATCCTCTCAAGACTCTCTTGATTTTGAGTCAGGGTGGCCAACCCTTTCTCAATCCTCAAAGTAGCATGAATGAGATAACCAAGTTGATCTTGCTTGGACTTTAGATAAATCTAGGATGCCTCTTCAGCACTTGGCGTCTTGGCTGCCTTCTCCGCTTTTGCTTTCTCTTTCTTCTCCTGAGCCACTACTGATGTAGGATGCGATGGATCCATGACAACCACATTGTCTTCAAATTTAGGCAACAGGGGAAGATGCTCCCTGTCCAAAAGTACATGCCTTTGCCCATCTTGGAGTTGATGAGCATCTGAATGTGTGGAGCATAGCCACATGCTCTCTTTTGGTCTGCAGTAGTCCTTTTGATAGTCTCAACTATCAAGGACACCACCTTGAATTTCTCTGGCACATCAAACATATGCAACAAATTTATTGAATGCCCTCTAATCATCATGTCATATCCATACTTGGGCAATAATGTGTGCCTAAGGATAGTGTTGACTGTTGGCATCCCTGACAACAGATAGTATACTGAGCCAAACTTGTGAGTGTCCAAGGCAGCATCGGGAATCTCCTTGTACATGTGTCATGGAGTCATGTCCTTTTCTGGGCTTGTCATACACATCTCTGTCATCCTCATGCTCTTCTGGGGCATTGATCAGCTTTGCCCATTCAGCAACAGAAGATTGGTACCTCGTACCCTCAGTCATCCAAGCAATTTTACCATCAGGGTAAAAGTGTGTTGTAGAGTAAAACTGCATGATCAACTCATCATTCCATTTAGTCAATTTCTGACCAACAAATGTGTTAACTCATGTTGATCTGAAACTCTCACGAACTCCTGGGAAATATTCAGCATTGTTGTCAATGAACTTCCAGTCAACCCATCTCATATCACTGACTATGGGCTTCCTGTCTAGGAGCACAGTCTCATAGAAGTCCTGGTGCTCCTTTGTATGGAACCTATAGTCAACAGCAGTCCTCCTTCTTGTGGCATATGGGTCTGTCTGCCTCCATAGCCTGAGACATGCATCCTTCCTTAGCTTCATGTTCTCTGCCACAGGATGTGTGTCATCATGATCAGGGATATTGGGCTTCAGTTTCCTAAGCACTTGGGCTTCTTCTTCTCCTTCCACTTCACGCACTAGGGACTTCTTCTTTTCAGCAGCTGGTATGTTCCTAGTTGATCTCTTGGGTGCGGCAGGCTTGGAAGCTTGAGCAGCAGTAGTAGCAGTAGCCTTGGGGGCAGTCTTGGGATTTGATGGAGCAGCCCCTGACTTGATGGCATCCCCCATCAACTTCTGAGTTTTGGCAGGAGGTATATCTTGCTCTTCCTCCTCATCTGAGTCTCTGATGATAGAAGATCTGCCAATTACTCTGGCCATGGTATTCTTGACCCTTTCCTTCCTCTTCTTGCCCTCACCAACCTCTTTTGGTTCAAGAATGAACTCAATGGTTTCCTGGGTTGAGGCTCTGGCTTTGGACATTGGAATCCTTCTGGCAGGTGCCTTCTTCTTCATCCCTAGCTTCGTGGTTGCAGAAGTGCCAAACTCTTTCTTGACAACTTTCTTTTTGAAAGTTACGTCCTCATCAACCATAAAAACCTCATCTTCAGTATCAGATGTCCTCTTCTTCCTCTGCCTAGTTGTAGCCTTTGGCAGGTTGGTAGGAGTACTTCTGCTCCCAGCATCAGATTTGTCAAAGGGACTAGTGCCCTCACTCAAGTGAACCTATTCCTCAGACTTGTTTTGGCTGTTACTGTTCTCAGACATGGCTGAAAGCTGAAGGCTGACCCTATGAATAGATATAATTGAGACAGTGTGGATGAGCATCACAAAGTGCAGAGATTTTGCAAAACAAATGAGCCAAAAACTTATTTTTAGTTTTCTACAAAAGTCATTTCGGAGCTACCGATTTGTTGAACGTGACACTGAAGCAATGTTAGAGTCTAAACTTGTGATATCGGTCAGACCAAGACGCAATTTGGTGACTCCGAGATTGCTAGGGTTTCACTGAGATCTGAAATCAGTCACACCAATTAGTAAGTTTCGGTCAGACCAAAAAATACAAGTGCAATGGCCTGGGCCAAATCGGTGAGACCAATTTCTACAGCTCGGTCGGTCCGAGATGAATTCGGCGGAAACCTAACCCTAAGTTTTTGAAGCAAAACTAATCTAAAGAAGTTTTTGATTGGATAGAAGTATTTCAAACTTCTTAAGAATCATGGCATTGACCTAAGTGCGGGAATCAGAGGTAAGGATTGCACATAGGGGTCGAGTTCATACCCTAACTCGGCGGTGAACTCGCTACGGCGACAACGGTGGCGTAGATTCCATTGACGGCGGCGAAGAACAGTGGCAGGAGGTCGCTCATGATGGAGGAGACGATCTATAGACCTCGAGTCGGCAGAGCTGGACAGTGCGGGCAAAGGGTTTTGGAGAAATTTCAAAAAATTCGACCCGTGGGTATATATATCCAGACCCTATCGGTGTGACCGAGTTGAGCAACTCGGTGGCACCGAGATGCAGAATTGCAAGTGGTTACTGCAACTCGGTGAGACCGAAATGTCCAAATCGGTTGCATCGAGATTGAAACCTAGATCAACTTAATGAACTCGGTATAACCAAAAGGATGAATCGGTCAGACCGAAATGCATCAAGAGGTTTTGGAAGTTTAAGTCTAGGACGAAGCGGTGGCTTCGAGTGCTCCTCACCCAGAGGGTTCGAATCTGACTTGATCAAACTTTGTGATGTAGCATGAATAGAGTTTGAGATGAGAAAAGCATAGATAGCTAGAGGGAGTACTTAGGCATTCTTATCCATCCATTTGGCAAAACAAAAGACCAAACAATCAAAGCAACAAATGGATGTCCTCGGATGAAGAAAATTATGCAACCAACATGCACACACAATAATATAGCAAATGAAATATGTGGCAAAGCATGCACAGGCACTCTAGCATCTATCAAGCAATTGGAGATGACTAGGTCATCTATATATGAGTATATTGACTTAGGAGTAAAATGAGAACATTTGATCATATAGTCATACTCATCGTTTAAGCACAAGTGGGGTTACCACTTTTACATAAAGCATTGTTGTGTTCACACCATTAGAGTTGCTTTACCTCATTCTTAGAGTAAAGCTCCCCCTAGATGTGATATCCCCTTTTAGAGGGATGAACTAACCTTGGGTTTTGTCGATGATGACTTCATGTAGATGTTGAAGATGTGGATGCTCAATGTTGATGTAGATCATTTGGAGCAATCCATCGGAGTGAGTTGCATCTTCAATACATACATGGGTTAGTCCCACAAGTAACAAACAAGGATATCCATAGACATGGAGTGAAGTGCACACAAGATGATGTCCCTGAAATCATTAGGTTACCTTGTCCCTTGACTTACTATCAAGAGGATTTGTGACTCGTTGAACTAGTGCAAGATGTCGAAGTTAATTGCACTTGTTCTTGCCAATATGAATATGAGTGAAGTATGTTGGCGGAGTCACCCTCAAGAACTCTCTAGTTCTTCTTCTTCGGGATCCACATCATCTTGATGGGAATCATTGGGGTTGTCGATGTACTTGCTGAAGTAGAACTTGAGGTCGACTTGGGAACCCACATGACCAAGGCCTTTGGAGCTTCTTCAAATGCCTCAATCTCCTCTTGAAGCTTGTCATTGCCTTTTAGCTTGTGGTCTTGTGGTGGAAGATCATCTTGAGCTTGTGTCCCCTTTAAGGAAGTAGGATCATACTTCTCTTGTTGAGGAACAAACCTCATCTTGGGGTATTGGTCTTCTTCCCCCTCAACTCCATTGGCATTGAACTTTCGTTCAAAACCAACACCTTGATTCTTCTGGTGTCTTCCTTGCTTGTGTACAATTCCTCAAATTGCTTACTTCCAGCAAGGCTCTTGTAAACACCTTTCTCAAGTGTAACTTGGCTAAGAAAATCATTAGTGAAATCAAGAGAACTACTAGAAGCAACAATATTGGATTTAGCATGGTTATTGTTACTACTAGAAGATGAATCTTTCTTACTCTTGTTGCTAGATTTTACATGTGGCATGTAAGTACACAAGAGTAAACGCTTGGCAATGTAAGAAGAACTTTTCTTCCTAAGATCATCATTGATGGCTTTTTAAGGACCCATGTTCTTGCTCTAGGTTGGTCTTCTCGAAGCGTAGCTTCTCATGAGTTTTTAAAGGTTCTCGATGATCTTCTAAAGTAGTTTCATGAGATAACTTACAGGTGTTTAGTTCTTTAGTTAGATGCTCAATCTCCTTCTTATCATTGTCATTCGTTTTATCTTGATTAGCATGATGAATAGTAGTTTCATCATAGTTTTCATCACTAGCATTGTCAACAAGTAACTCATCATCACCTAGCAAATCATCTTCATCACTATTGAAATCGATATACTCAGGTGTGATACCTTGGGGCCTTTAGCCATGAAGCATCTTCCAATTCCATCATTTGGTGAGTCAAATATGTCATAGGAGTTGGTTGACACAAGTGCAAGACCGGCAACACCTTCATCTTGAGTATATTCAGAGTCGGAGTGATAACTTCTCTCGGAGTGGTGGTCGAAGTCAGAACTGGATACCCATTCATCAACATGAGCTTGATGTCTTTGTTTTGTGTAGCACCTTGATGACTTGTCCTTCCTTTCCGAATCATTGCTTCTGCGAGAGGTTCTTCGTTCATAACGATCATCTCTACTCCTTCTCTCTCTTGGAGGTGATTCTTCTCTTCTACTTCTTATTTTAGGTGAGTCTTCTCTTCTTTTGTTGGGAGTCATACACTCACTGGAGTAGTGTCCGGATCTTCCACAATTGTAGCAATTATGTTCAGGACTAGAAGATCTTTTGTCATGGTAGGATCTTGACTTGGAGCTTCTCTCTTTGCTTCTACTCTTGTAGAATTTGTTGAAGTTCTTCACCATTAAGCTCAATTGCTCATTGTAGACTTGTTTTTCACTTGATGTGGCAGGAGCATCACGTGAGGCTTTAAAAGCAGAACTAGACTTGTTGTGAAGCTCTTCTTTATCCTTGAGTGACATCTCATGAGAAACAATTCTTCCAATGACTTCCGTTGGCTTGAGATCTTTGTAAATGGGCATCATTTAGATCAATGTGCACACAGTATCATATTTTCCATCCAAGGCTCTTAGGATCTTCTTGATGATGAATCTGTCAATCATCTCTTCACTTCCTAAGCCAGCAATCTCATTTGTGATGGGAGCAAGCCTAGAATACATTTCAGCGAGACCTTCACTATTCTTCATTTTGAACTTGTCCAACTTGGATTCCTCGACGGACTCGGTACCTTCGTGCATATCAATCAACTCGGATTCCTTGATGGACTCGGTACCTTCGTGCATATCAATCAAAGTATCACAAATTTCATTTGCATTCTCAAGACGGCTAATTTTGTTGAATTCTTTGGGGCAAAATCCATTGAAGAGACACTACTAGGAAATAGCTTATAGATAGACGCTTACTAGTAGCGCGTTATATTGACCCACGCTACTGCTAATTACTAGCAGCGCGCCACATTGATCCCTCGCTACTAGTAAATATTTACTAGTAGCGCATGGCAACAAATGCGCTATTAGTAAATATTTCCTAGGGACCGGAGATAGCAGTAGCGCGGATGGTAAAACCAGTGCTACTACTAAGCGAATAGCTATAGCGAGGTGAGATATCCCACGCTACTACCGAGCGTGTCCACCGCTGCACCCCACGCACGCCCCCTCCCCCACCCTCTCTATCACGAATTCGTAAAAAAAACTCTCTCTCTCGTGACCCTCAGCCCCACCCTCTCGGTTGACCTCCTCTCCCCCACGATCTCCTCGCTGCCGCCACCACCCATGCCGGCCGGTTACCGCGAGCTCCGGCCACGCGCAACACGCCCCCAAGCTCCTCAAGCTCCGCCCCTCCCCCCCTCCATCAGATTCGTGCCTCAAGGCCTTCACCTTTGCCCATATCACCCTCGCCCCATCCTCCTCCTGCTACACGCGCTGAACCTCTCGCCCCCCGCGGATGGCCTCCGCCCTCTCTGCGCCGGCGGCCTCCGCCGTCGCCACCGCCCGGTGCAAGGCACGGGCCCACTTCTCCATACTTGCCTATCGGTGCTCCTTCTTTTTGTGCAGTGCAGGATTCTGAACCATTTTTTCTATCGTGGGCGCAGGTGTTCTGAGGAGGAAGGCAGGATGGGAGGGTCGGGTGCCGCGTCGGGTTAGCGAGGAAGGTGACTGATCCGATCCCGTGTACGCTCTCACTCTGGCTTACCTAGATCCCGCATTTAATTTGTGGATTGGTTTGGTTCTGTAACGTGACTGTGCTAGATTGGTTCTGGGTCCTATCATAGATGTTCCTATGTGTACGATTCAATAGGGGCTGCTAGTGGTTTGGTATTAATATATGTACAACAATGTTCAAAATCAACTAAGCAAGTGCATAGTCAGCGCCGTGATTGGCAATCATGCATGATGCTACAAGCTTTTAGAATAACAGCGGTTCATGGAGTAATATGCTTTGGACTGCTGGTGTGCCTCATGGGATTCAGCTTTTTTGTGACCTCGTAACTTGCTTCCTGGACTAGAAATTCCGGACTGCTAGCGGTTTGCTTGCGGTGTTCTCGATTCAGGACTATGATTTCCAATTTTGCATGATGCCACAAGCTTTTAGAACCATAGTGAGTCACGCGGAATCTTATCTGGGCTGCTGGTGTCTCCTGGGATTTATACTTAGCACGACTCAGAAAAGCATATGAGCAGCTGGTCATCTATTGTTTGGACTAAAGAATCATCATGTCCTCCTGATATATGTTTGGATGTTAGATGGTTCATGCATATTTCTGTCTACTTCTTCTAGAATTATTGTGTTACCTAGATTCCAAAACCAGTTCAACCTAGATTCCATCTATTTGTTTGTAAACAAGTATAGCTGACGGTCAGCTAAGCATAGATGCACATTTTTCCTACTGTTTTAGTGATAACATAATAAATAGATGGATTGCTTCTACAAGAGATTTTATCTGTAGAAAAAAGCATATAGGTTGCCTGTTCATTTATTGTTTGAACTAAAACATCCTGATGTCCTGATAAGTTCAGATGTTAGATGGATACATGCTTCTGTCTGCTTCTTCTAGAATTAGTGTGTTACCAAGATTCCAAAACTAGTTATGCACTGTCTAGATTCAACATAGCTTCATGTAATTTTTTTAAGATTCACCACATGTTCTGCTGGAATAAGGTGAGATCCAGAACTGCTCTCTCTATAAGTCTATATGCATTCTTATAAATAAAACAGAATAGATATAAGACATTTTTGCACTTGTCAAATCTATATGCATTCTTATATAACTATTCTCGGCACTTTTCATAGCCACCGAAGCACCAGAACTGCTCTCTCTGTAAGTACTAATCTAGACTAGCATTCTCAAGAGGGTGAGTGCCACCGAAGCACCAGAACTATATGCATTCTTATATAACCAGCCTGTACCCCTGTGTTTGGTTCTCTTCTCCCTACTGCTATTGTAATCTAAGCAATCAAATCATGTCAGTGCCTCTATAACTACGGCCGAGTTACCGGAATAAACCTCCATACCATATTATCTTCTTACAATCGTTGGTATTCTGAATTTTTGTGCGTCGAATTTGGAGCAAACTTCTAAATTCGTAGTGTAGGACTTTTGAATTCAACTTTGCTGTTTCTTGCTCAGAGTAAATCATTGTTGTTGGGTAGTAAATCTACCCGTACTTTCTTGTCAATTCACGTGCCATGGTAGACATGTTATAGGAGGTTCAGCTGTTCTTTCTTTTGTCAATACTATGAATTTCTACGGTCGATACTCTGAAGTCATGCGAAAAATGGACAGATTTGAAGCAAACTTTTGAATTCATAGCATAACCCTTTATTTATTTTTGCTGAATTAGAACTGTAAACTCAGCATGCATATAGAAATGCTACAGCATGCTCAACCAAATGTGTTAGTTATTGAGTCATTGGGCTGACTTTATACAAAAACTTGTTGCAAGTGCATGGAAAATGTGGCACTTGTCATTCCGGAATACTACCCGTTTTCTCAGTGATTAAAGTGTCTCTCTTGAATACTTCTAAACTGAACAGTTTCATTCAGAATTCTGACACTTCTTAGTGTAGCATTGTATCCTTATTTTTAGATGGTCAAACTACCTTCTGTATGTAGTATGCAACAACACTATGTTGTATATCTTCAGTAGTAAATGTATCATCTTAAGAGTGTACTGAAGCTAGATTATTTTGTAGCTCATTTTTATTCTCTCTCCATGGTTAATATAATTTATGCAAAGCAATGTTTACTTTGAATGTAACTCTAGTGCTATTCTTATTATTCAATGTACATCGATGGTGCTGCTGGACTTGTGCTAGTCAGAGGGGAGAAAGCTAAGAACCTTGGCCTTTAAGTTCTTGCAAGGATCAGAGGGTATGCTGATGCTGCTCAGGTAAATCTTACATGCCTCGTCATTAATCATTGTTGGTGAAACAAATATCATTTGAGAAATCTCGGTCCATTTTTCTTGTTAATGAAGACTTTTACCAATATTATCGTTTCCCGTGCATCGAAACTATCATCCTGGCCCAAAGAATGATCTTTTTCTTTAGGATTCATGGTTTTTTTCTTCTTATTATGCATTACTATTGACTCATGTGCATGTGCTAAAAAGAAAGAAAATACCCTACTGGATGCGGATGCGGATGCGGATAACAACTAACAAGTTTTCAGTTTCCGACGTGGGCGCAGGGGTGATCGACGTGGACTACCGTGGCCTGGTGGGCGTCGTGCTCTTCAACCACTCGGAGGCGGACTTCATCGTGAAGCCCAACGATCGGACCACACAGATGATTGTCCAGGTCATTGCGACGCCGGAGGTCTCCGAAGTGGAGGACCTCGACGCCACCGTCTGATGGGAGGGACTGCTCGGATCCACCGACGTTTCAACTTCGAAACTTGGTAGATACATCTAGAGAAGTACTGGTCTAGTTGTTTGCATCTGATGTTAAATGGGATCTCGAGATCTCGAGTTGTGATGTTCAATGTTGTATCCATGAATGCTGCAAGTGCTAAGATGTTTCTATGAACTTAGTTTATTTGCACTGGACGTGTCTTGATTTCCATCGATGAATATTGCATCTAACTTTTATTTTTATTTTTTGGTTAGTTAGTTGTAGCGTGGGGGAAAGATGTGGTGCTACTAGTACTTGGATAGTAGTAGCGTAGGTGTAAATGGGGCGCTACTAGTAGTTAGATAGTAGTAGCGTAGGTTTGAAATAGTGGTAGCGTGGGTGGCACTGCGCTACTACTAAAAATTTTAGCTGTAGCGCGGGGTAAAAAACACGCTACTGCTAAAAGTAAGCTATAGCGTCGCAGTAGTAGCACGGGAACCCATGCTACTGGTATGAAAAAAACCTACGCTACCGGTAGTGTTTTTTCTAGTAGTGAGAATATCGCAAGCTTGAGTGTTGTATTTCAGCATCTTCAACTCTTCCGCAGTTGCTTCACGATTTGGTTCTCTCCTATTGAAGAAATCACATTGCAAACCAATACACACAATAGCCCAAATGGCGGGGTTATGTCCAAGAATATGCATTTTCATCTTATGCTTCCAACTAGAAAAATTAGTACCATCAAAGTAAGGACCTCTACGGTGGTAAGTTCCCTCGCTAGACGCCATACTCTCCTAAGTTATGAAACCAAGGCTATGATCACCAAAGCTATGGAAATCAAGGCAATGGAGACCAAAGCTCTGATACCACTTGTAGGAACGAAAGTATGTCTAGAGGGGGGTGATTAGACTACTTGACCAAATAAAAATCTAGCCTTTTCCCAATTTTAAGTCTTGATAGATTTTAGCAACTTAACACAAGTCAAGCAATCAACCTACACATGCAATTCTAAGAGTATAGCAGCGGAATGTAAATTATCTATTATATACATAATACAGAAGACAAACAAGCCACCATGTTGGTGAACATATGTTAATATTATTTGCACCGTCTGATCAAAATAATAACGGCTAAGATTTAAAAGTTTTTACGTAACATATTAATGTCTGGGTACTAATATATTGGACTATCACGTTGTCACGTATACGTGCATATGCCTAACCATGTACAGACAGCGTGGACACGTGATCAAATTAGACTAGGAAAGCAAACGTCATCATATAAAAAAAGGCTAGGAAGAGTACTATACATGTACGTGCACATATATGGTAAAGAATAATTGCCGACACGTTGCATACAAAAGTATTACCGATTGGGACCGGAGTCAACCGCTGTGAACAGGAGAGAGGATGAATCCAGCGTTGTCCCGTTGGTGGGTGCTGATTGCCCGTTGGTTTACAAAATTCGTATTTTTGGCATTAAAAAAAGGATTGACATCATTGCTGATGTCATCAGTCAATAATTTTTTTGGCTGATTTAGAGCACTTATGGTGAAATAAATTGTGTCATATACAAACACATTATAGACTAGCACCATGAAGAGAGAAACGGATCTTAAGATCCATATATGCTACCGGATGCAGCCGGGGCCGGCCGCAAACCGCAACTGATATGGCCATGAAGACGCCTATGCATGCTGGAGCTGGTCGAGCAGCTGGTGTTATGCCAGCTGCAGCTGCTACATCCCAAGTGGGAACGGGTTGGCAGACAAGGAGTGCACAGACATGGATGATGGAAAGTGCGCCCAGATGGAAAGCGTCCACCGTGGCACCGACGCCGGCAGCTCGATTCGCTTAGATGGGATCTCGGCCACGCCAACTGCAGGTGGAGCCGAGCAGGAGTATGGACAGATTGCCTACTTACCAGAGATCTTGCAGCACGGGCATCAGACGGAAAAGAAAATGATGCAGCATGCATTGCATGGTGGAAGGTTGCAGCAAGCATTACATTGTCCTTTTCTTCCCATTGAAACTGTCAAAAGTTGGATGAGCTCCAGTAAAACAATATATTTTCTAATTTCAAGACTTCGGTTTTGTTTGTTACGTACATGTTTGTATTTTGTATACATGAAATTATCACAAATAATTCGTGATATTTGAGCGATGTTTTCGAGAACGAGCTCAAGGGAGCCCTTTATTTTTTCAGCGAAAATTCTATTTCCGTGCCTCAAAAAAATCTGAACAAAATTATACACACAAGCATATATTTGTAATACGCACATACAAAATTTCATAAATATATATATATGTTCATATTATATGTACACAAAAAGGACAAATAAGTAGATTAAAATGAGCTTTTCGGTGTTGTATTTCGGCCAAATATTTATCTTTTTTGACTAGCCTGCAAATAATTGCATTAGGTAATGAACCTTTTACACAGAGCTGAAGAACATGTGTATATATTCTTACAATATATTTTCTTGAAATTTAAATGTATTTTTTAAACGGGCTCCTTGGAGCCCATCCTCTATAACACATCACTCTCATGATAAGTTGTTTTCTAGAGCATTCCAATTTTAAACTCTTCTTATGCAAATTTACACGTGCTTGGAGCATTAATATTTACTCATGCAAACAATTCATTTGGTACTACCAGTCTTTTTTAAAAATTATAGAAGAACCTCTTCATTCCCTTGGTAGCTTCTATATGTCTATCAGGTGTAAAGCTATATGTTTGCGAGTTGCGAGACCAATTGGACATGATGATAGGTGAGCAACCATACAAAAACTAAAACAAAAAACTTGAGGGTTAAGGAGGGAAGAATGTCGAACAAAAGTATGGTGCATCAGTATAGACCACAAGAGTTGTACATTGTAAGCGCCTACGTTATCAACATACTATTGGATAGATATGGGCTTGATGTGGTGCGAAACCGGCAACATGAAATATTATGGCGGAAAAGCTGGAGGATTCGAGAGTGCTCGGTATGGAGTAAAAATCAAAGTTACACTATAAATTAGATCATAGATAATAACACAACTGGTTTCCACATAAATTAGATCATAGATAATTAATAACACGAATAGTTTGCACACAAAGAACAATAAATCTATGCATGTAATTATTATTTTTACCTTAGGTATGATATAGTAGCGGATTGTATATTATGAGTTTTTTCAACAAGGGAAGAGTAGTAGCAAACTCCACCTCACTCTCAATGTGACTAACACATAGTGAACCAGTTTCAATGATGAAGGAGTTTGGGGTCTGGAGAATCAAGAAAATCACTTTTAGTGATAAAACATGTCACTCTATGAGAACATCCTAACTTCATCACTATATAGCCTCCTAGAAGAGCAAAGAAGCGGGAAACTAATGTGCATGTATTACTTCTCTGTGCTTTGTACTACTTCAAAATTTTCAATATAAACTGAGGTCTTTTCCGCAAAAATAAAACAACATCGAGGTAGCCTTCAATACATATATCGGCATCATTAAATCATTAGCTATAAATGTACATTTCTAGCCGCGCAAACGCGCGGGTGAACTTGCTAGTTGCATATGAAGGTAAAGGGGACGAGTTTGTAGGGAGCAAACGCAATGTAGACACAGAGATTTTTTTGCGTGGTTCTGATAGGTGGTGCTATCGTACATCCAAGTTGATGGAGACTTCAACCCACGAAGGGTACGGTTGCGCGAGTCCACGGAGGGCTCCACCCACGAAGGGTCCACGAAGAAGCAACCCTGTCTATCCCACCATGGCCATCGCCCACAAAGGACTTGCCTCACTTGGGTAGATCTTCACGAAGTAGGCGATCTCATTGCCCTTACAAACTCCTTGGTTCAACTCCACAATCTTGACAGAGGCTTCCAAGTGACATCTAACCAATCTAGGAGACACCACTCTCCAAAAGGTAATAGATGGTGTGTTCATGATGAACTCCTTGCTCTTGTGCTACAAATGATAGTCTCCCCAACACTCAACTCTCTCTCACAGATTTGGATATGGTGGAAAGATTATTTGAGTGGAAAGCAAGTTGGGGAAGGCTAGAGATTTGGATTCTTGTGGTTGGGTTGAAATTTCTTGGTCTCAACACATGAGTAGGTGGTTCTCTCTCAGAAAATGAGTAGTAGAAGTGTAGGCACATTCTGATGGATCTCTCTCAAATGGAGAAGGGGTGGAGGGGTATATATAGCCTCCACACAAAATCTAACTGTTACACACAATTTCCCAAACTCGGTGGGACCGTATAGTGAAACTCAGTGAGACCGACCTGGTTCAAAATGTGAACGTTAGGACTTTCGAAGGGACAGACAAAATCAACTCGGTGGGACCAATACGCTAGGGTTAGGGAAAAACCTCATCTCGGTGAGACCGATCACATGAACTCAGTGACACCAATTTCAGTAATAAGCAAATAGAGACTTGGTCAGGCAAGCTCGGTGGGACCGATCGCTCATTTCGGTGAGACCGAAATGTTACAAAAATGAAACAAAGAGTTTGCATTGCGATCTCGGTGGGACCGATCGCTCATCTCGGTTAGACCGAAACATTACGAAGGGAGACAGAGAGTTTGCAATCCCATCTCGGTGATACCGGGATCCCTATCGGTAAGACCGAACTAATTAGGTTTTCTGGATATGTCTATGTCAACTGAAGTCGGTGGCGTCGGATAGATCAAATCAACGGGGCCGAGTTTGACTTTAGGTTTAGGACATGTGTGGAAATGAGAAAGTGGTTGAGGGCTTTTGGAGCATATCACACAGCATTTTGAGCAAGCAAGCCATTAAGCTACACCACATCCCCTTCTAATAGTATTGGATTTTCCTATGGACTCAATGTGATCTTGGATCACTAAAATGAAAATGTAGAGTCTTGAGTTTTTGCCAATAAGTGTCCTTAGCATTTTGAGGAGTCCACATCTATACTCCATGCCATACCAATCATTGAACTTTCTAAAACATTTATCTTGAAAGAATATTAGTTGAATGAGCTATGTTGTTATGAATTACCAAAACCTCCCAGGGATTAGTTGCACTTTCAAGCGCGTGTGCATGCACGAGAGAATGTAAGTGCTAGATACAAAGGTTAGAGGATTGTTTGGGTATAAGAGACTAACGGAGATCACAGTTCAGTATGAAAGTGGATTCATATATTTTGAATAGGAGATCATAGTGTTATAAACATATGCATGCATGAATATAGGAGTGATATGCGTGGTGTGCTTTTGGAGATGTTATACCATAATGTGATAATGGGTGGCGTTTGCAACTCACAGCTAAATATCGAACAATCTAAACCATACTATACATCAAACAATCTCACATTTTATTTGAATTAGTGATAATGTGTGGCGTTTGCAGCTCACAACTAAATATTGAACAACCTAAACCATACTATATATCGAACAATCTCACATTTTATTTGAATTTGTGATAATGTGTGGCGTTTGCAACTCACATCTAAATACTTGTAGGTGTAGGGGGCGGGGCACCATACATTATGTGATAAACACATTATACATATGAGACATGGTTTAGATTATGAAGATCTAGCTAGAGCTTGAAATGTACTATGATTTGAAATCAACATAAAGTGGATTCAAAAAATCAAGTTCAAGTTCATATAGTACAGATAGTTCATATCTAACTCGACAGTAATCATGTGGTGTCCTATGAAGATAATATACAAATGATGGTTTAACTTGAAAATAATGATGATTGTAGATCTTATTAAAATAGAGAAACGAATTCTAACTTTACAACAATCATGCTTGTAGATCCTATTCAAATAGAGAAACAAATTCAAATTTAGTTAATATTGAAGTGGTAGTATATACATTTGGAATGCACTAAAACGTTCATTTGAGTAGCAGGTTGCATGCATTATACACGTAGCAAAATATTTTAATTGAACATAACATGGATTCAAAGTTTTGAATGGCATTTGTAGTGCGATATGATTTGGTATAGTACACGGGACTAGACTCTCTTGTGTGGTGCGAATATATTTCTTTTTGTTTTTTCCTCAAGGGAAGTGCGAATTGATTTGCTACATTACACGTTAGGCTTGCCCAGAAATTTCAACCCGCGCCTTGTTACCCCAAAATTTTAAGATATATATTTGTCTTGTTGTGCTCCGAAAACTCCCTCCATCTCAACCTGCGCCTTCCTATCCCAAAAATACAACGCGCGCAAAAACTCCCACCTCCTGCAAAATCCCGACACGCGAAATGCCCGTGATACCCCTGAACCGAAAGAACCGCCTAGCTCAAATTAGTGGGGGTGATAACCCACAAGTGTAGGGGATAATTGTAGCCTCTTTCGATAAGAAAGAGTGTCAAACCCAACGAGGAGCTAAAGGTAGAACAAATATTCTCTCAAGTCCTATCTGCCACTTATACAACTCTACGCACGCTTAGTGCTTGCCTTACCTAGAACAAGTATGAAACTAGAAGTACTTTGTAAGTGTTGTTGGATAGGGTTGCAAGATAATAAAGAGCACGTAAATAAAAACTAGGGGTTGTTTAGATAAAGAAGCAATAAAGTAAATATAGCGAGTGTGGAAAAGTGGTGGTAGGAGTTGTGAAATTGTCCCTAAGCAATTGACTATTTTACTAGATCGATAGCAAGTTTTATGTGGGACAGGCATAAGCTAACATACTTTCTCTTCTTGGATGACATGCACTTATGATTGCAACTCTAGCAAGCATCCGCAACTACTAAAGATCATTAAGGTAAACCCAACCATAGCATTAAAGCATCAAGTCCCCTTTATCCCATACGCCACGACCCCCTTACTCGGGTTTGTGCTTCTGTCACTCAAGCAACCCACTATAAGCGAATCATGAACGTATTATAACACCCTACAGCGGGAATCCCTCAAACTTGCGTGACACGGAGAGCACCATAGGACAGCAACATAACCACAAGCAAATTAAACCAATAATAGCAATTCATCAATCACCAGTAGGACAACAAAAATCTACTCTGACATCATAAGATGGTAACACATCATTGGATAATAATATGAAGCATAAAGCACCATGTTCAAGTAGAGGGTACAGCGGGTTGCGGAGAGTGGACCGCTGAATATAGAAGGGGGGAAGGTGATGGAGATGTTTGTGAAGATGGCGGAGGTGTTGGTGTAGATCGCGGTGATGATGATGGCCCCCGGTGGTGTTCCGACGCCACCGAAAGCAAGGGGGAGAGAGCCCCCCTTCTTCTTCTTCTTCCTTGACCTTCTCCCTAGATGGGAGAAGGGTTTCCCCTATGGTCCTTGGCTCCCATAGTGTGGGAGGGGCGAAAGACCCTCCGAGATTGGATCTGTCTCTTTTTCTCTCTCTGTTTCTGCGCTCTCAGATTCTGCCCTGGCACCGTTTCTTTTATAGCTGGAGATCTGTAACTCCGATTGGATTGAAACCTTCGCCCAGATATTTTTCCAAAATTAGCTTTCTTGCGGCCAAAGAAGGGCATCAACCGCCTTATGCGGGGCCCAGGAGGGTCAAGGGCACGCCCAGTTAAAGTGGACGCGCGGGCCACCCTTGTGGCCACCTCGGGCACCGTCTTGCGTTGATTTTACTTCCCAAAAATCATAAATATTCCAAAAATAAGCTCCGTCCGCTTTTATCCCGTTTGGACTCCGTTTGTCATTGGGTTTCTGCGAAACATAAAACATGCAACAAACAGGAACTGGCACTGGGCACTGGATCAATATGTTAGTCCCAAAAATAATATAAAAAGTTGCCAAAAGTATATGAAAGTTGAAGAATATTGGCATGGAACAATCAAAAATTATAGATACGACGGAGACGTATCAGCATCCCCAAGCTTAGTTTTTGATGTGCAATGCTACCTAGCATAATCTGAATCATATGTCTAATCATGGCATGAATATTACGACACGAGTGATTCAAAGCAATAGTCTATCACATTGACATAAAAACTATAATACTTCAAGCATACTAATAAAGCAACAATGTCTTATCAAAATAACATAGCCAAAGAAAGCTTATCCCTACAAAATCATATAGTTTGGCCATGCTTCATTTTCGTCACACAAAATGCTCACATCATGCACCACCCCAGTTTTAGCCAAACAATTGGTTCATACTTTTTAACGCGCTTCAGCCTTTTCAACCCTCACGCAATACATGAGCGCAAGCCATGGACATAGCACTATGGGTGGAGTAGAGTATGATGATGGAGGTTGTGTGGAGAAGACAAAAAGGGAGAAAGTCTCACATCGATGCGGCTAATCAACAGGCTATGGGAATGCCCATCAATTGATGTCAATGCGAGGAGTAGGGATTGTCATGCAACGGATGCACTAAGAGCTATAAGTGTATGAAAGCTCAAACTGGAAACTAAGTGGGTGTGCATCCAACTTGCTTGCTCATGAAGACCTCGGGCATTTGAGGAAGCCCATCATCGAAATATACAAGCCAAGTTCTATAATGAAAATTCCCACTAGTATATGAAAGTGACAACTCAAGAGACTCTCTATATGAAGAACATGGTGCTACTTTGAAGCACAAATGTGGTAAAAGGATAGTAACATTGCCCCTTCTCTCTTTTTCTCTCATTTTTTCTCTTTTTTGGTGGGCTTCTTTGGCCTCTTTTATTTATTTATTTGGGCTTCTTTGGCCTCTTTTATTTTTCATAAAGTCCGGAGTCTCATCCCGACTTGTGGGGGAATCATAGTCTCCATCATCCTTTCCTCACTGGGGCAATGCTCTAATAATGATGATCATCACACTTTATTTACTTACAACTCGATATCTAGAACAAAGATATGACTCTATATGAATGCCTCCGGTGGTGTACCGGGATGTGCAATGATCTAGCATAGCAATGATATCAAAAAATGAACAAGCCATGAAAACATCATGCTAGCTATCTTACGATGCAAGGCAATATGACAATGAATGCTCAAGTCATGTATATGATGATGATGGAAGTTGCATGGCTATATATCTCAGAATGGCTATGGAAATGCCATTATAGGTAGGTATTGTGGCTGTTTTGAGGAAGATATAAGGAGGCTTATGTGTGATAGAGCGTATCATATCATGGGATATGGCTGCACCGGCGAAGTTTGCACCAACTTTCAAGGTGAGAAAGGGCAATGCACGGTACCGTAGAGGCTAGCAATGCTGGAAGGGTGAGAGTGCGTATAATCCATGGACTCACATTAGTCATAAAGAACTCATATATTTATTGCAAAAGTTTATTAGCCCTTGAAGCAAAGTACTACTACGCATGCTCCTAGGGGAAGGGTTGGTAGGAGTTAACCATCGCGCGATCCCGACCTCCACTCATAAGGAAGGCAATCAAAGAACACCCCATGCTTCAAATTTGTCACACAACTGTTACCATACGTGCATGTTACGGGACTTGCAAACCTCAACACAAGTATTTATCAATTTCACAATTACCCCACTAGCACGAATCTAATATCACCACCTTTATATCGCAAAACTATTGCAAGGAATCAAACATATCATATTCCGTGATCTACAAGTTTTATGTAGGATTTTATGACTAACCATATGAATGACCAATTCCTGTCATCTTTCTAAATAGATATAAGTGAAGCAAGAGAGTTTAATTCTTTCTACAAAAGATATGCCCATGCTCTAACAAATATAATTTAAGAAAAAGAGCATTCTACAAATGGCGGTTTTCTATGTGAAGAGGAACAGGCAATCCAAACTTCAAATGATATAAGTGAAGCACATGAAGCATTCTATAAAGTCATACTCAAAAGATTTAAGTGAAGTGCAATGAGAATTCTATAAATAAACCAAGGACTATCTCATACCAGCATGGTGCATAAAAGAAAAATGAAAACTAAATGCAAAAGATGCTCCAAGACTTGCACATATCGCATGAACGAAACGAATATGAAAACATACCGATACTTGTTGAAGAAAGAGGGGATGCCTTCCGGGGCATCCCCAAGCTTCGACGCTTGAGTCTCCTTAAATATTTACTTGGGGTGCCTTGGGCATCCCCAAGCTTGAGCTCTTGCCTCTCTTCCTTTTCCTCATATCGAGACCTCCTCGATCAAACACTTCATCCACACAAAACTTCAACAGAAAACTTGGTAAGATCCGTTAGTATAATAAAGCAAATCACTACTCTAAGTACTGTTGCAAACTAATTAATATTTTGTTTTTGAATTGTTTCTACTGTAATATAGCTTTTCCATGGCTTAATCCACTAATAGAAATTGATAGTTTCATCAAAACAAGCAAACTATGCATAAAAAACAGAATCTGTCAAAAACAGAACAGTCTATATCAATCTGAACATTCACCATACTTCTTTTACCCCAAAAATACTACCAAAATTAGGCAAAATAAAAATTTGTACAGAAAGACAGTGCAAAAAGAATCAGAACCATTTGACGTTCCAGGAAAAAATGTAAAATCACGTACTACAGCCAAAGTTTTTGTCCTGCACCGCACAAACCAACAAGCATTGTAAACATCCTAAAGGCAAAACTTGGCACATTATTTTTATAATACAATGGAATTGTACAAAGGGATAATTATTTTTGTTTAAAAGTTTCTGTAATTAAGATTCACAAAGTTTCTGTGAGCATGAACAAAGTTCAAGGAGCTCTCCCACTTCAACAATGCTTGTCTCTCTCACTTTCACTTTCCTTTTCGAAAAGTTTTGGGTTCCCCTCTTTATTTTTTTGTTTTTAGACTATATAAAAGCACTCAATAGAAATAAATGACTCTCTAAAACTTCCGGGTTGTCTCCCTGGTAGCGCTTTCTTTAAAGCCATTAAGCTAGGCATATAGTGCTCAAGTAATGAATCCACCCGGATCCTAAGGTATGTCAAAGCCAATTTTAATTAACAATGATTTGTAATTTAGTAGTGAGAACAAGGTAACATATATTAAGAAATGACGAAGTCTAACTCTCTTCCTATGCATCGGCATGTCATAAAAGAACAATTCATGCACACATAGTAAAGGCCAATGCATAGTATAAGCAGTTTCTTGCAATTCTATCATGTTGGAAACATAGAGAGGTGGAGATATAGTTCCTCTCTCATAATAATTGCAAGTAGGAGAAGCGAGCACATGCATATTACATTCATCAAAATTATCATGTGCAACGGTAAAAGCCAACCCATCAATATAATCCTTAATAAGCACAAACTTCTCTGATATAGTGTAGTTTGGAGAATTTAAAAAGATAATAGGACTATCATGCGTGGGTGCAATAGCAACAATTTCATGTTTAACATAAGGGACTATAGCAAGTTCATGTCCATGAGCATAATTCATATTGGCATCTTGGCCACAAGCATAGCAAGCATCATCAAAAAGGGATATTTCAAGAGATCAATGGGATCATAACAATCATCATAGCAATCATCATAGCAATCATCATAGCAATCATCCTTCGGTAAGAACGAAGGTGAATTAAAAAATGTATGAGTTGAAGAGTTACTCTCATTAGAAGGTGGGCACGGGTAGCTAATCCGCTCTTCCTCCTTTTGTTCTTCGCTCTCCTCATAATATTTTTCATCCAGTGAGCTCACAATTTCATCAATTTCTTCTTCCATAGACTCCTGTAAAATATTAGTCTCTTCTTGGACAGCAGAGACTTTCTCAATAAATGCATCAATATCGGAATTGTATTCATAATTTTCATAGCAATATCTAAGTATAGCAAAATTTTCAGGTCTGTAAACTGAATCATCAAAATCTTCAAACTCTTTAAACATAGATTCAATCTCATAAGCACCCATAAAAGCAACGAATTCTTCTATTTGTTCCACATCATAGTAATCATAGATACCGTTAGCATAAGAAGCCAAGGTTTTATTATCATTGAATTTGCATGAAAAGTGAAGGTGTGGAGACTTTATCCTAGAGAAACAAGTATAATCATGTCTCAAGCATAGATCCTGAGCATACCAACGCAACATATAAATTTGATCGCATAATAGTTTCCCTTTTTGTGTCAAGCGATAATCCCTAAAGTATTCACGTTTATCCAGTGTGTCTCCAATAACAAAATTGAATGGGGTTTTCTCAGGATTATCAAAGTAGTACATAATTTCTTTCACATAACGAGCATCGAGAGTTTTAGGAGGTTCCCCATCTGCATGAGTAGCAAGTACACCTAATTTTTTTGGTATTTCGTGTTCCATATCCATAAATAAAGATAGATAACAACTTAGAACAGCAAATGAAAATTACTTAGTGATAAAGCAAACAAGCACACACGAGAATATTCACCCCACGCTATGACTCCCCGGCAACGGCGCCAGAAAAAGGTCTTGATAACCCACAAGTGTAGGGGATAATTGTAGACTCTTTCGATAAGTAAGAGTGTCGAACCCAACGAGGAGCTAAATGTAGAACAAATATTCTCTCAAGTCCTATCTGCCACTGATACGACTCTACGCACGCTTACTGTTCGCCTTAGCTAGAACAAGTATGAAACTAGAAGTACTTTGTAAGTGTTGTTGGATAGGTTTGCAAGATAATAAAGAGCACGTAAATAAAAAGTGGGGGCTGTTTAGATAAAGAAGCAATAAAGTAAATATAGCGAGTGTGGAAAAGTGGTGGTAGGAGTTGTGAAATTGTCCCTAAGAAATTGACTATTTTACTAGACCGATAGCAAGTTTTATGTGGGACAGGCATAAGCTAACATACTTTCTCTTCTTGGATCATATGCACTTATGATTGGAACTCTAACAAGCATCCGCAACTACTAAAGATCATTAAGGTAAAACCAACCATAGCATTAAAGCATCAAGTCCCCTTTAATCCATATGCCACAACACCCTTACTCGGGTTTATGCTTCTGTCACTCAAGCAACCCACTATAAGCGAATCATGAACGTATTGCAACACCCTACAGCGGGAATCCCTCACACTTGCGTGACACGGAGAGCACCATAGGACAGCAACATAACCACAAGCAAATTAAACCAATAATAGCAATTCATCAATCACCGGTAGGACAACAAAAATCTACTCTGACATCATAAGATGGTAACACATCGTTGGATAATAATATGAAGCATAAAGCACCATGTTCAAGTAGAGGGTACAGCGGGTTGCGGAGAGTGGACTGCTGAATATAGAAGGGGGGAAGGTGATGGAGATGTTTGTGAAGATGGCGGAGGTGTTGGTGTAGATCGCGGTGATGATGATGGCCCCCGGTGGTGTTCCGACGCCACCGAAAAAAGGGGGAGAGAGCCCCCCTTCTTCTTATTCTTCCTTGACCTTCTCCCTAGATGGGAGAAGGGTTTCCCCTCTGGTCCTTGGCTCCCATAGTGTGGGAGGGGCGAAATACCCTCCGAGATTGGATCTGTCTCTTTTTCTCTCTCTGTTTCTGCGCTCTCAGATTCTACACTGGCACCGTTTCTTTTATAGCTGGAGATCTGTAACTCCGATTGGATTGAAACCTTCGCCCAGATATTTTTCCAAAATTAGCTTTCTTGCGGCCAAAGAAGGGCATCAACCGCCTTATGCGGGGCCCAGGAGGGTCAAGGGCACGCCCAGTTAAAGTGGACGCGCGGGCCACCCTTGTGGCCACCTCGGGCACCGTCTTGCGTTGATTTTACTTCCCAAAAATCATAAATATTCCAAAAATAAGCTCCGTCCGCTTTTATCCCGTTTGGACTCCATTTGATATTGGGTTTCTGCGAAACATAAAACATGCAACAAACAGGAACTGGCACTGGGCACTGGATCAATATGTTAGTCCCAAAAATAATATAAAAAGCTGCCAAAAGTATATGAAAGTTGAAGAATATTGGCATGGAACAATCAAAAATTATAGATACGACGGAGACGTATCAGCATCCCCAAGCTTAATTTTTGATGTGCAATGCTACCTAGCATAATCTGAATCATATGTCTAATCATGGCATGAATATTACGACACGAGTGATTCAAAGCAATAGTCTATCACATTGACATAAAAACTATAATACTTCAAGCATACTAATAAAGCAACAATGTCTTATCAAAATAACATAGCCAAAGAAAGCTTATCCCTACAAAATCATATAGTTTGGCCATGCTTCATTTTCGTCACACAAAATGCTCACATCATGCACCACCCCAGTTTTAGCCAAACAATTGGTTCATACTTTTTAACGCGCTTCATCCTTTTCAACCCTCACGCAATACATGAGCGCAAGCCATGGACATAGCACTATGGGTGGAGTAGAGTATGATGATGGAGGTTGTGTGGAGAAGACAAAAAGGGAGAAAGTCTCACATCGATGCGGCTAATCAACGGGCTATGGGAATGCCCATCAATTGATGTCAATGCGAGGAGTAGGGATTGCCATGCAAGGGATGCACTAAGAGCTATAAGTGTATGAAAGCTCAAACTGGAAACTAAGTGGGTGTGCATCCAACTTGCTTGCTCATGAAGACCTCGGGCATTTGAGGAAGCCCATCATCGGAATATACAAGCCAAGTTCTATAATGAAAATTCCCACTAGTATATGAAAGTGACAACTCAAGAGACTCTCTATATGAAGAACATGGTGCTACTTTGAAGCACAAATGTGGTAAAAGGATAGTAACATTGCCCATTCTCTCTTTTTCTCTCATTTTTTCTCTTTTTTTGGTGGGCTTCTTTGGCCTCTTTTTTTATTTATTTGGGCTTCTTTGGCCTCTTTTATTTTTCATAAAGTCCGGAGTCTCATCCCGACTTGTGGGGGAATCATAGTCTCCATCATCCTTTCCTCACTGGGGCAATGCTCTAATAATGATGATCATCACACTTTATTTACTTACAACTCGATATCTAGAACAAAGATATGACTCTATATGAATGCCTCCGGTGGTGTACCGGGATGTGCAATGATCTAGCATAGCAATGATATCAAAAAACGAACAAGCCATGAAAACATCATGTTAGCTATCTTACGATGCAAGGCAATATGACAATGAATGCTCAAGTCATGTATATGATGATGATGGAAGTTGCATGGCTATATATCTCGGAATGGCTATGGAAATGCCATTATAGGTAGGTATTGTGGCTGTTTTGAGGAAGATATAAGGAGGCTTATGTGTGATAGAGCGTATCATATCATGGGATATGGCTGCACCGGCGAAGTTTGCACCAACTTTCAAGGTGAGAAAGGGCAATGCACGGTACCGTAGAGGCTAGCAATGCTGGAAGGGTGAGAGTGCGTATAATCCATGGACTCACATTAGTCATAAAGAACTCATATACTTATTGCAAAAGTTTATTAGCCCTTGAAGCAAAGTACTACTATGCATGCTCCTAGGGGAAGGGTTGGTAGGAGTTAACCATCGCGCGATCCCGACCTCCACTCATAAGGAAGGCAATCAAAGAACACCCCATGCTTCAAATTTGTCACACAACTGTTACCATACGTGCATGTTATGGGACTTGCAAACCTCAACACAAGTATTTATCAATTTCACAATTACCCCACTAGCACGACTCTAATATCACCACCTTTATATCACAAAACTATTGCAAGGAATCAAACATATCATATTCCGTGATCTACAAGTTTTATGTAGGATTTTATGACTAACCATATGAATGACCAATTCCTGTCATCTTTCTAAATAGATATAAGTGAAGCAAGAGAGTTTAATTCTTTCTACAAAAGATATGCCCATGCTCTAACAAATATAATTTAAGAAAAAGAGCATTCTACAAATGGCGGTTTTCTATGTGAAGAGGAACAGGCAATCCAAACTTCAAATGATATAAGTGAAGCACATGAAGCATTCTATAAAGTCATACTCAAAAGATTTAAGTGAAGTGCAATGAGAATTCTATAAATAAACCAAGGACTATCTCATACCAGCATGGTGCATAAAAGAAAAATGAAAACTAAATGCAAAAGATGCTCCAAGACTTGCACATATCGCATGAACGAAACGAATATGAAAACATACCGATACTTGTTGAAGAAAGAGGGGATGCCTTCCGGGGCATCCCCAAGCTTCGACGCTTGAGTCTCCTTAAATATTTACTTGGGGTGCCTTGGGCATCCCCAAGCTTGAGCTCTTGCCTCTCTTCCTTTTCCTCATATCGAGACCTCCTCGATCAAACACTTCATCCACACAAAACTTCAACAGAAAACTTGGTAAGATCCGTTAGTATAATAAAGCAAATCACTACTCTAAGTACTGTTGCAAACTAATTAATATTTTGTTTTTGCATTGTTTCTACCGTAATATAGCTTTTCCATGGCTTAACCAACTAATAGAAATTGATAGTTTCATCAAAACAAGCAAACTATGCATAAAAAACAGAATCTGTCAAAAACAGAACAGTCTATATCAATCTGAACATTCACCATACTTCTTTTACCCCAAAAATACTACCAAAATTAGGCAAAATAAAAATTTGTACAGAAAGACAGTGCAAAAAGAATCAGAACCATTTGACGTTCCAGGAAAAAATGTAAAATCACGTACGACAGCCAAAGTTTTTGTCCTGCACCGCACAAACCAACAAGCATTGTAAACATCCTAAAGGCAAAACTTGGCACATTATTTTTATAATACAATGGAATTGTACAAAGGGATAATTATTTTTGTTTAAAAGTTTCTGTAATTAAGATTCACAAAGTTTCTGTGAGCATGAACAAAGTTCAAGGAGCTCTCCCACTTCAACAATGCTTGTCTCTCTCACTTTCACTTTCCTTTTCGAAAAGTTTTGGGTTCCCCTCTTTATTTTTTTGTTTTTAGACTATATAAAAGCACTCAATAGAAATAAATGACTCTCTAAAACTTCCGGGTTGTCTCCCTGTTAGCGCTTTCTTTAAAGCCATTAAGCTAGGCATATAGTGCTCAAGTAATGAATCCACCCGGATCCTAAGGTATGTCAAAGCCAATTTTAATTAACAATGATTTGTAATTTAGTAGTGAGCACAAGGTAACATATATTAAGAAATGACGAAGTCTAACTCTCTTCCTATGCATCGGCATGTCATAAAAGAACAATTCATGCACACATAGTAAAGGCCAATGCATAGTATAAGCAGTTTCTTGCAATTCTATCATGTTGGAAACATAGAGAGGTGGAGATATAGTTCCTCTCTCATAATAATTGCAAGTAGGAGAAGCGAGCACATGCATATTACATTCATCAAAATTATCATGTGCAACGGTAAAAGCCAACCCATCAATATAATCCTTAATAAGCACAAACTTCTCTAATATAGTGTAGTTTGGAGAATTTAAAAAGATAATAGGACTATCATGCGTGGGTGCAATAGCAACAATTTCATGTTTAACATAAGGGACTATAGCAAGTTCATGTCCATAAGCATAATTCATATTGGCATCTTGGCCACAAGCATAGCAAGCATCATCAAAAAGGGATATTTCAAGAGATCAATGGGATCATAACAATCATCATAGCAATCATCATAGCAATCATCATAGCAATCATCCTTCGGTAAGAACGAAGGGGAATTAAAAAATGTATGAGTTGAAGAGTTACTCTCATTAGAAGGTGGGCACGGGTAGCTAATCCGCTCTTCCTCCTTTTGTTCTTCGCTCTCCTCATAATATTTTTCATCCAGTGAGCTCACAATTTCATCAATTTCTTCTTCCATAGACTCCTGTAAAATATTAGTCTCTTCTTGGACAGCAGAGACTTTCTCAATAAATGCATCAATATCGGAATTGTATTCATAATTTTCATAGCAATATCTAAGTATAGCAAAATTTTCAGGTCTGTAAACTGAATCATCAAAATATTCAAACTCTTTAAACATAGATTCAATCTCATAAGCACCCATAAAAGCAACGAATTCTTCTATTTGTTCCACATCATAGTAATCATAGATATCGTTAGCATAAGAAGCCAAGGTTTTATTATCATTCAATTTGCATGAAAAGGGAAGGTGTGGAGACTTTATCCTAGAGAAACAAGTATAATCATGTCTCAAGCATAGATCCTGAGCATACCAACGCAACATATAAATTTGATCGCATAATAGTTTCCCTTTTTGTGTCAAGCAATAATCCCTAAAGTATTCACGTTTATCCAGCGTGTCTCCCATAACAAAATTGAATGGGGTTTTCTCAGGATTATCAAAGTAGTACATAATTTCTTTCACATAACGAGCATCGAGAGTTTTAGGAGGTTCCCCATCTGCATGAGTAGCAAGTACACCTAATTTTTTTGGTATTTCGTGTTCCATATCCATAAATAAAGATAGATAACAACTTAGAACAGCAAATGAAAATTACTTAGTGATAAAGCAAACAAGCACACACGAGAATATTCACCCCACGCTATGACTCCCCGGCAACGGCGCCAGAAAAAGGTCTTGATAACCCACAAGTGTAGGGGATAATTGTAGACTCTTTCGATAAGTAAGAGTGTCGAACCCAACGAGGAGCTAAATGTAGAACAAATATTCTCTCAAGTCCTATCTGCCACTGATACGACTCTACGCACGCTTAGTGTTCGCCTTAGCTAGAACAAGTATGAAACTAGAAGTACTTTGTAAGTGTTGTTGGATAGGTTTGCAAGATATTAAAGAGCACGTAAATAAAAAGTGGGGGCTGTTTAGATAAAGAAGCAATAAAGTAAATATAGCGAGTGTGGAAAAGTGGTGGTAGGAGTTGTGAAATTGTCCCTAAGAAATTGACTATTTTACTAGACCGATAGCAAGTTTTATGTGGGACAGGCATAAGCTAACATACTTTCTCTTCTTGGATCATATGCACTTATGATTGGAACTCTAACAAGCATCCGCAACTACTAAAGATCATTAAGGTAAAACCAACCATAGCATTAAAGCATCAAGTCCCCTTTATCCCATATGCCACAACACCCTTACTCGGGTTTATGCTTCTGTCACTCAAGCAACCCACTATAAGCGAATCATGAACGTATTGCAACACCCTACAACGGGAATCCCTCACACTTGCGTGACACGGAGAGCACCATAGGACAGCAACATAACCACAAGCAAATTAAACCAATAATAGCAATTCATCAATCACCGGTAGGACAACAAAGTTCTACTCTGACATCATAAGATGGTAACACATCATTGGATAATAATATGAAGCATAAAGCACCATGTTCAAGTAGAGGGTACAGCGGGTTGCGGAGAGTGGACCGCTGAATATAGAAGGGGGGAAGGTGATGGAGATGTTTGTGAAGATGGCGGAGGTGTTGGTGTAGATCGCGGTGATGATGATGGCCCCCGGTGGTGTTCCGACGCCACCGAAAGCAAGGGGGAGAGAGCCCCCCTTCTTCTTCTTCTTCCTTGACCTTCTCCCTAGATAGGAGAAGGGTTTCCCCTCTGGTCCTTGGCTCCCATAGTGTGGGAGGGGCGAAAGACCCTCCGAGATTGGATCTGTCTCTTTTTCTCTCTCTGTTTCTGCGCTCTCAGATTCTGCCCTGGCACCGTTTCTTTTATAGCTGGAGATCTGTAACTCCGATTGGATTGAAACCTTCGCCCAGATATTTTTCCAAAATTAGCTTTCTTGCGGCCAAAGAAGGGCATCAACCGCCTTATGCGGGGCCTAGGAGGGTCAAGGGCACACCCAGTTAAAGTGGACGCGCGGGCCACCCTTGTGGCCACCTCGGGCACCGTCTTGCGTTGATTTTACTTCCCAAAAATCATAAATATTCCAAAAATAAGCTCCGTCCGCTTTTATCCCGTTTGGACTCCGTTTGATATTGGGTTTCTGCGAAACATAAAACATGCAACAAACAGGAACTGGCACTGGGCACTGGATCAATATGTTAGTCCCAAAAATAATATAAAAAGTTGCCAAAAGTATATGAAAGTTGAAGAATATTGGCATGGAACAATCAAAAATTATAGATACGACGGAGACGTATCAGCATCCCCAAGCTTAATTTTTGATGTGCAATGCTACCTAGCATAATCTGAATCATATGTCTAATCATGGCATGAATATTACGACACGAGTGATTCAAAGCAATAGTCTATCACATTGACATAAAAACTATAATACTTCAAGCATACTAATAAAGCAACAATGTCTTATCAAAATAACATAGCCAAAGAAAGCTTATCCCTACAAAATCATATAGTTTGGCCATGCTTCATTTTCGTCACACAAAATGCTCACATCATGCACCACCCCAGTTTTAGCCAAAGAATTGGTTCATACTTTTTAACGCGCTTCAGCCTTTTCAACCCTCACGCAATACATGAGCGCAAGCCATGGACATAGCACTATGGGTGGAGTAGAGTATGATGATGGAGGTTGTGTGGAGAAGACAAAAAGGGAGAAAGTCTCACATCGATGCGGCTAATCAACGGGCTATGGGAATGCCCATCAATTGATGTCAATGCGAGGAGTAGGGATTGCCATGCAACGGATGCACTAAGAGCTATAAGTGTATGAAAGCTCAAACTAGAAACTAAGTGGGTGTGCATCCAACTTGCTTGCTCATGAAGACCTCGGGCATTTGAGGAAGCCCATCATCGGAATATACAAGCCAAGTTCTATAATGAAAATTCCCACTAGTATATGAAAGTGACAACTCAAGAGACTCTCTATATGAAGAACATGGTGCTACTTTGAAGCACAAATGTGGTTAAAGGATAGTAACATTGCCCCTTCTCTCTTTTTCTCTCTTTTTTTGGTGGGCTTCTTTGGCCTCTTTTTTTATTTATTTGGGCTTCTTTGGCCTCTTTTATTTTTCATAAAGTTCGGAGTCTCATCCCGACTTGTGGGGGAATCATAGTCTCCATCATCCTTTCCTCACTGGGGCAATTCTCTAATAATGATGATCATCACACTTTATTTACTTACAACTCGATATCTAGAACAAAGATATGACTCTATATGAATGCCTCCGGTGGTGTACCGGGATGTGCAATGATCTAGCATAGCAATGATATCAAAAAACGAACAAGCCATGAAAACATCATGCTAGCTATCTTACGATGCAAGGCAATATGCAATGAATGCTCAAGTCATGTATATGATGATGATGGAAGTTGCATGGCTATATATCTCGGAATGGCTATGGAAATGCCATTATAGGTAGGTATTGTGGCTGTTTTGAGGAAGATATAAGGAGGCTTATGTGTGATAGAGCGTATCATATCATGGGATATGGCTGCACCGGCGAAGTTTGCACCAACTTTCAAGGTGAGAAAGGGCAATGCACGGTACCGTAGAGGCTAGCAATGCTGGAAGGGTGAGAGTGCGTATAATCCATGGACTCACATTAGTCATAAAGAACTCATATACTTATTGCAAAAGTTTATTAGCCCTTGAAGAAAAGTACTACTACGCATGCTCCTAGGGGAAGGGTTGGTAGGAGTTAACCATCGCGCGATCCCGACCTCCACTCATAAGGAAGGCAATCAAAGAACACCCCATGCTTCAAATTTGTCACACAACTGTTACCATACGTGCATGTTACGGGACTTGCAAACCTCAACAAAAGTATTTATCAATTTCACAATTACCCCACTAGCACGACTCTAATATCACCACCTTTATATCACAAAACTATTGCAAGGAATCAAACATATCATATTCCGTGATCTACAAGTTTTATGTAGGATTTTATGACTAACCATATGAATGACCAATTCCTGTCATCTTTCTAAATAGATATAAGTGAAGAAAGAGAGTTTAATTCTTTCTACAAAAGATATGCCCATGCTCTAACAAATATAATTTAAGAAAAAGAGCATTCTACAAATGGCGGTTTTCTATGTGAAGAGGAACAGGCAATCCAAACTTCAAATGATATAAGTGAAGCACATGAAGCATTCTATAAAGTCATACTCAAAAGATTTAAGTGAAGTGCAATGAGAATTCTATAAATAAACCAAGGACTATCTCATACCAGCATGGTGCATAAAATAAAAATGAAAACTAAATGCAAAAGATGCTCCAAGACTTGCACATATCGCATGAACGAAACGAATATGAAAACATACCGATACTTGTTGAAGAAAGAGGGGATGCCTTCCGGGGCATCCCCAAGCTTCGACGCTTGAGTCTCCTTAAATATTTAGTTGGGGTGCCTTGGGCATCCCCAAGCTTGAGCTCTTGCCTCTCTTCCTTTTCCTCATATCGAGACCTCCTCGATCAAACACTTCATCCACACAAAACTTCAACAGAAAACTTGGTAAGATCCGTTAGTATAATAAAGCAAATCACTACTCTAAGTACTGTTGCAAACTAATTAATATTTTGTTTTTGCATTGTTTCTACTGTAATATAGCTTTTCCATGGCTTAATCCACTAATAGAAATTGATAGTTTCATCAAAACAAGCAAACTTTGCATAAAAACAGAATCTGTCAAAAATAGAACAGTCTATATCAATCTGAACATTCACCATACTTCTTTTACCCCAAAAATACTACCAAAATTAGGCAAAATAAAAATTTGTACAGAAAGACAGTGCAAAAAGAATCAGAACCATTTGACGTTCCAGGAAAAAATGTAAAATCACGTACTACAGCCAAAGTTTTTGTCCTGCACCGCACAAACCAACAAGCATTGTAAACATCCTAAAGGCAAAACTTGGCACATTATTTTTATAATACAATGGAATTGTACAAAGGGATAATTATTTTTGTTTAAAAGTTTCTGTAATTAAGATTCACAAAGTTTCTGTGAGCATGAACAAAGTTCAAGGAGCTCTCCCACTTCAACAATGCTTGTCTCTCTCACTTTCACTTTCCTTTTCGAAAAGTTTTGGGTTCCCCTCTTTATTTTTTTGTTTTTAGACTATATAAAAGCACTCAATAGAAATAAATGACTCTCTAAAACTTCCGGGTTGTCTCCCTGGTAGCGCTTTCTTTAAAGCCATTAAGCTAGGCATATAGTGCTCAAGTAATGAATCCACCCGGATCCTAAGGTATGTCAAAGCTAATTTTAATTAACAATGATTTGTAATTTAGTAGTGAGCACAAGGTAACATATATTAAGAAATGACGAAGTCTAACTCTCTTCCTATGCATCGGCATGTCATAAAAGAACAATTCATGCACACATAGTAAAGGCCAATGCATAGTATAAGCAGTTTCTTGCAATTCTATCATGTTGGAAACATAGAGAGGTGGAGATATAGTTCCTCTCTCATAATAATTGCAAGTAGGAGAAGCGAGCACATGCATATTACATTCATCAAAATTATCATGTGCAACGGTAAAAGCCAACCCATCAATATAATCCTTAATAAGCACAAACTTCTCTGATATAGTGTAGTTTGGAGAATTTAAAAAGATAATAGGACTATCATGCGTGGGTGCAATAGCAACAATTTCATGTTTAACATAAGGGACTATAGCAAGTTCATGTCCATGAGCATAATTCATATTGGCATCTTGGCCACAAGCATAGCAAGCATCATCAAAAAGGGATATTTCAAGAGATCAATGGGATCATAACAATCATCATAGCAATCATCATAGCAATCATCATAGCAATCATCATAGCAATCATCCTTCGGTAAGAACGAAGGTGAATTAAAAAATGTATGAGTTGAAGAGTTACTCTCATTAGAAGGTGGGCACGGGTAGCTAATCCGTTCTTCCTCCTTTTGTTCTTCGCTCTCCTCATAATATTTTTCATCCAGTGAGCTCACAATTTCATCAATTTCTTCTTCCATAGACTCCTGTAAAATATTAGTCTCTTCTTGGACAGTAGAGACTTTCTCAATAAATGCATCAATATCGGAATTGTATTCATAATTTTCATAGCAATATCTAAGTATAGCAAAATTTTCAGGTCTGTAAACTGAATCATCAAAATCTTCAAACTCTTTAAACATAGATTCAATCTCATAAGCACCCATAAAAGCAACGAATTCTTCTATTTGTTCCACATCATAGTAATCATAGATACCGTTAGCATAAGAAGCCAAGGTTTTATTATCATTGAATTTGCATGAAAAGGGAAGGTGTGGAGACTTTATCCTAGAGAAACAAGTATAATCATGTCTCAAGCATAGATCCTGAGCATACCAACACAACATATAAATTTGATCGCATAATAGTTTCCCTTTTTGTGTCAAGCGATAATCCCTAAAGTATTCATGTTTATCCAGCGTGTCTCCCATAACAAAATTGAATGGGGTTTTCTCAGGATTATCAAAGTAGTACATAATTTCTTTCACATAACGAGCATCGAAAGTTTTAGGAGGTTCCCCATCTGCATGAGTAGCAAGTACACCTAATTTTTTTGGTATTTCGTGTTCCATATCCATAAATAAAGATAGATAACAACTTAGAACAGCAAATAAAAATTACTTAGTGATAAAGCAAACAAGCACACACGAGAATATTCACCCCATGCTATGACTCCCCGGCAACGGCGCCAGAAAAAGGTCTTGATAACCCACAAGTGTAGGGGATAATTGTAGACTCTTTCGATAAGTAAGAGTGTCGAACCCAACGAGGAGCTAAATGTAGAACAAATATTCTCTCAAGTCCTATCTGCCACTGATACGACTCTACGCACGCTTAGTGTTCGCCTTAGCTAGAACAAGTATGAAACTAGAAGTACTTTGTAAGTGTTGTTGGATAGGTTTGCAAGATAATAAAGAGCACGTAAATAAAAAGTGGGGGTTGTTTAGATAAAGAAGCAATAAAGTAAATATAGCGAGTGTGGAAAAGTGGTGGTAGGAGTTGTGAAATTGTCCCTAAGAAATTGACTATTTTACTAGACCGATAGCAAGTTTTATGTGGGACAGGCATAAGCTAGCATACTTTCTCTTCTTGGATCACATGCACTTATGATTGGAACTCTAACAAGCATCCGCAACTACTAAAGATCATTAAGGTAAAACCAACCATAGCATTAAAGCATCAAGTCCCCTTTATCCCATATGCCACAACACCCTTACTCGGGTTTATGCTTCTGTCACTCAAGCAACCCACTATAAGCGAATCATGAACGTATTGCAACACCCTACAGCGGGAATCCCTCACTCTTGAGCGACACGGAGAGCACCATCGAACAGCAACATAACCACAAGCAAATTAAACCAATCATAGCAATTCATCAATCACTAGTAGGACAACGAAAATCTACTCAGACATCATAAGATGGCAACACATCATTGGATAATAATATGAAGCATAAAGCACCATGTTCAAGTAGAGGGTACAGCGGGTTGCGGGAGACTGGACCGCTGAATATAGAAGGGGGGAGGTGATGGAGATGTTGGTGAAGATGGCGGAGGTGTTGGTGTAGATCGCGGTGATGATGATGGCCCTCGGCGGCGCTCCGGCGCCACTGGAAGCAAGGGGGAGAGATCGCCCCTTCTTCTTATTCTTCCTTGACCTTCTTCCTAGATGGGAGAAGGGTTTCCCCTCTGGTCCTTGGCTCCCATGGCGTGGGAGGGGCGAAAGCCCCTCCGAGATTGGATCTGTCTCTCTGTCTCTCTCTGTTTCCATGCTCTCTGATTCTGCCCTGGCACCGTTTCTTTTATATCTAGAGATCCGTAACTCCGATTGGATTGAAACTTTCGCCCAGATATTTTTCCAAAAATTATCTTTCTTGCGGCCAAAGAAGGGCGTCAACCGCCTTATGAGGGGCCCACGAGGGTCAGGGGGCCCACGAGGGTCAGGGGCGTGCCCAGTTCAAGTGGGCGCGTAGGCCACCCTCATGGCCACCTCGGGCACCGTCTCGTGTTGATTTTACTTCCCAAAAATCATAAATATTCCAAAAATAAGCTCCGTACGCTTTTATCCCGTTTGGACTCTATTTGATACTTGGTTTGTGCGAAGCATAAAACATGCAACAAACAAGAACTAGCGTTGGGCACTGGATCAATATGTTAGTCCCAAAAATAAGATAAAAAGTTGCCAAAAGTATATGAAAGTTGAAGAATATTGGCATGGAACAATAAAAAACTATAGATACGGCGGAGATGTATCAGGGGGTACTTTTGTAACTTACCCTATATTTCGGACAAGTGTGTCCCTAAGCCATGGTTCCCTCCTCCCATCCCACCCGCCCACCCATTTGTACACCGAGGCCGGAAAACCCGCGAAGCCCCACACCCTCCTCCGTCCGTGAGCCAGTCGGAGCCTTTTCCCCGACGATGTCGGCCACAGCAATACCTCGACGTCCCTCATCCACCGCCCCGGATGAGGATCCGTCGTCGATCTCGTCGTCCCGCCGGTTCAGCCACCCCGTCCTCCACCTCTAAGGAGCTGCCCCGATGTTCCCCTTGTCTTTCGCACCACCTCCATTCCCACACCTTCGTATTCACCTGCACCACCGGAAGAGCAACATCATCACCAATTCCTCGGATGAAGTTGAGGCCTAATCGGCACCACCAATGAGGTTCTACACTAATCACCATATTTTCTTCTTGATTCGATCTCACGGTGCTACCGGTGCTCAGTCCCCAGGCAGGCATGGTGCAGCTCCATCCACGGGAGCGTCGCTGGCCACTTCGTCCACGGCGTCGGTCCCTTGGTGGCGACGTCCACATTAGTAGAAGATGTAGCTGCTTTGGCTCTCGCTCGCGATGCTGCTCTGCTCTTGCTCTCTATCCCCTCACCGCTCTGCTCTTGCTCTTGCTCGTGCTGTTGCTTTCGCTCTTGCTCTTGCTTGCACTGCTGCTCTCGCTCTTGCTCTTGCTTGCACTGTTGCCCTACTCTTGCATGCGCTGCTGCTGCACGATGAGCAGATCCTGCTCTCGCTCGAGCCCCTGCAGCTGCTACCCGAGATGCTACTACACGACCAGCTGCCCCGGCTCTCGCGCGCGTTGCTGCTTCGGGCGTTCCTGCTGTTGCTACTGATTTTCTGCTAATAGTGCATTCAGTTTCGATAGTAACATCCAATTTCGATAGCAAAATTCAGTTTCCACAGTTAAATTCAGTTTCGACAGTTAAGTTCAGTTTCGATAGTTAAGTTCAGAGATGAACGGCTGATGTATTTTACATCTAGCACTTTGTGGTTATGTATTTTACGTCATCTATTGTAGATGCTATTAGAATTCCACTTAGGTTAACATTGTGTCTCATATCCTGCTTCAGCCTTGCAGCCGTACAACTCACCGTTGTTGCTCAAATGAAGAAACCCTCCATCACAGCGGAGCAGTACCCCCGGGTCCATCTGCAGACGTCTAAGATCTTCTTCCTGTCCTCCGACAACCAAATCAGCTGGAGCATCCTCACTGACCAACCCAATCATGCTGAGATCGACATGGCTTCGCCAAAGAGGTTGTACACTTGTCGCATCGCTTTTTTACTCTACATGTTATATATATTGTCCACTGAGCACACGTAGTAACGTGAAATACGATTAGTTTCTCCTACTATATTACAAGCAGTGAGATACCAGGAAACTTACCTATCTGTGATTGACTCTCTTGAACGCCATCATTATTTATTTCTGCGCGTTTGAGCTGTGCATTTGCAGATGGGCCTGGGAGTTGAGCTAGTAGGGCAGTGGCCTGGATCCAAAGTAGTAGAAGTAGCATAAAAAGATTTTTTGAGTGTAGGCTTTTCCCTATTCAAGGCTGCCTACTAGAATTGCCAGTGGTTGAAAGGAAAAGTGAAGGAAAAACATAGGAATTTGAAAATTTCCTATGGTACTACTATTAATGCATTTGATTCAAAGGAATGGAGCAAAGGAAAACTATAGGATTTGTTCCTTTAGTGTCTCTTTCAAAGAAAAACATAGGAATTTTAATATCCACTAGGCCCTCCTTTTCAAATTCCTATTCATGAAGAACAAGACTAAGTGATAGTAGCATAATAGCATTATAAATGTACATTTTCTTGTGGTTTAACTTAATTTGACCATGCTTCTTTGCATTCCTGTGACCTTCCAATTCCTGTGAACCAAACACCCAGATTGACAGAAATCCTGTGATTTTAAATTCTTTGCACATGTATTCCTATCCTATTACTGTGTATTCCCTATCCCTGCATTGTTAGTATCATTCAATTCAAACGAGCCCTTACAGAATTACTTCTTACAGATAGTTGTCAAAGAAAACCTTGCGTGGTTTGCTCCGCTCCTTCTGCGCCGTCGTCCACCCCAGCTCAGCTGCTCCAACGACAGAAGGGTCCGCCACAACAGGAATCCCGCCTCCAGACTGTCTTTCGCCGCCTCAGATCTTCTTCCCCGCTGCCGGCAGCCACGACAAGTGCATTACCATCATCAACCAAGCAGATGACCTCAAGGACTACACGGGTCCGCAAGAGAGGTCGCACTCTTTTGTGTCTGCTTACGTTATGCATCGCTTAATATTACATGCTACATTATCGTCATGTTCACCGACTAGACTCTGAGTCAGCTACAAACTAATGCTCAAACTTGAGTTTTTAAATGGTTGTGGGGTACATATCGAGGCGGCAATCAATAGTATATATCTACTATCTGGTTAAACTCTGGTGTCTACTATGAGTTTCATGTTGGGTGGGAAACAAACAGTAAAGAAATCATTCTCTGTATTTTTAAACTGAAGCCAGTATCTGTCTGCTATCATTGGTTTTGGGTCTATCCACAGGTTGCTACCATCACTCTGGATTTCTGCATGCACTCCTTACATAATCTCACTATGTTTTATTCCAATGCATTTCAGTTATTGTACACAATGGGACTGAACATGTAGAGCAAAAAAGACGAGCCTTGCGTGGCAACAAAATTTAGTGCAAACGCCGCTCCATGGTGGGCGCAAAGGAACCCCCTTCCACCCATTTCAGATTCTAATCAAGAGGAAGATAACTATTCTGAGGGGGATTCAGAAGGAGAACACTACTCCTGTTTACCTCCTGAGGTATTCGCTCTAACTTAGCATGCTGATGTTGGTAATATCATGCATATGGTGCCTTGCATTGCTTACTTTATACATCAAATATGTCATTTTCCTAGTTTAGACATGCTTTGTGTGAATGCCATCTGTTTAGTTTTTTATTGTATATGTGAATTATGCAACACTATCTTGTTTAGCCAGGCATCATATACATGAATTTTGCAATTCTATCCTGCTTAGCCAGTCATCTTATATGTGAATTATATCATGCCATCCTTTTTTATTACGTATTACATTTTTCAACAATGTTAGTACATTCAACTACTCTTTGTGTGCATCAGCCATTTGATGCGGTGATGGAAAATTCTGGAGTGAAAACAAGGTCTTCAAAGCAGACTATGCTATCTGACGAAGCGCATATCTCGCTGGTTACGGATAGCTCTTCAAAGGAGGATTCAGAGACAGATGACTAGTCCTATCCCCCCCAGGTGTATGCTCTAACTTGGCAGGGTTATGTTGCTCATATCATGCGTACGGTGTCTTGCATTGCTAGTGAATGCCACCTATTTAGTGTCTAATTACCATATATGTGAATTATGCAATGTCATATTGTTGCAAGACATTATATATGTGAATTATGCAATCCTATCTTGTTGCAATGCATTATATATGTGAATGATGCAATGCCATGTTGTTTACCCAATCATCATATGTGTGAATTATATCATGCTATCCTTTTTTGTATTATGTGTTCCATTTGTCGACAATGTTTGTATATTCAACTACTCTTCCTATGCATTAGCCATTTGAAGCGGTGATGGAAGTATCTGGAGTGAAAAAAAGGTATTCGGAGCAGACAATGCTACCTGCTGAAGCAGACATCTTGCTAGTTACAGATAGCTCCTCAGAGGAGGATTCAGAGACAGATGACCAGTCCTATTTCCCCCCTGAGGTCTATGCTCAAACTTGGCAGGGTTATATTACTCATGTCATGTATGTTGTCTTGCATTGCTTAGTTTTTACATCATATATGCGATTGCCATCTGCTTACTTGCTTAGTATATAAATCATATATTTGAATTATATCATGCCATCATGTTTACATAGACAGCATCTATCTGAATTATGGCATGCCAACCCATTTAATAAATACATCATATAGTTATATCATCTCATCATGTATAGTGTTTACAGTCATCATATTTTTAATTATGTCATTCTATCCGTGAATTATATCATGCTACCATGTTTCCATAGGCGGCATGTATGTGAATTATGGCATACACATTATATAGTTACATCATTGCGTCATGTTTACATAGTCATCATATTTTGAACTATGTCTTTCCATCTTTTTGAGTTAGCCATCATATATGTGAAATTGTGTCATGCTATCCTATTTACTTAGCCATCATATATGTGAAATTGTGTCATACTATCATGTCTGGTTAGGCAACATAGTGAATTATTTCATGCCATCTTTTATTCCCCATTATCCATTGCACCTATCTATCATAAAATGTCTGCACATTCAATTACTTTTCTTGTTTATCAGCCATTTGGATTGGAGAGGGTGATGACAGTATCTAAGGGAGTAACAACGCGGTCTTCAAAAAAGATAGTGCTACCAGTCGATGCAAATAGAACAATGGTTGTACTTGCCCAAGAACCAGCCCCACCACACATAACCCAGACTCTAGAAGATTGTACCCCTACCCAGTTGGACAGAGAACCAACTACACCCCTTCTAACCCCAACCCCAGCAGATAGTAACCTAGTTCAAGTTGACACAGCACTGTCTCCACCATAGAGCACCCAAACACGAGTAGTTAGTAAGGCAACTGCAGTGCCCAAAGCACGAGGACCACCACTCCGAACCCCAACTCAACGCTTAAAGCAGGAGAAGAATTTTTCTCAGGTCAGGTTCTGTAGCTATGGTTCATACTCCTTTGCTCTTGCATCACTGTATTTACTCATACCAACTATTTTCAAATTTGAAGGATGGAATTGAAACTCCAATGGTGCAATAGGTATGTTTTAAACCTGTTTCTTTAACTGGTTTGCTATTGTAACTTGCTCTATGTTTATTTCAGTTTCAATTGAATAAACAGTTGTGTTCTCATGTCATGCACATTACAAGTGTTGTTATTGTTCTGTAGTTTCCCACACTTATATTCTGTCTATTCCGCTTTGTCTTTAACAGATATTATTTGAACTGTGTCTCTATCTTGATTTGGCAACAAAAACTAGAATGATATAGACCATACAGTGAGCAAGGTACATAGATATGTGTTTGTTTCATGTTTTTATCCTGTCCACTCTACTACTAAAATGATTTACCAAAATGAGTTTCATATACAACATGGTAAACCTGTGATGTGTCTGCTTGTTTCTCTTTTAGAATGCGGACAAAATATTGGAGAAGTGTACGTCGTTATGCAATGGTAAAGGAAGTAATGCAGATAAGGTTGAAGATAGTGAGACATCCCTGTTGGTCTCCAACAAAGCTGATAAAAACTATCTTGACGATAGTGAGACACCCAAAAAAGTCCTGTCTTGATGCACTGTTCGAGTTACTGGCCACTAGTTCTGGCACAAGCTCTTCCAACTCGCTGCTTGAATCAGTTCTTCTTCTTGAGTCTCAACTTCAAGTTGAAATGCATCGACCAGATGTGCTGCGACACGAAGCCGAAGGGCTGAGGAAGTCCCTACAGAATTCAGATGCATACTTTCTGGTGCAACAGCAAGCGTTGGAGGATTTATGCGTCAAATAAGAGAAAGTTAATAAGCTTGCTAACCATCTTTCCAGCATTATGGTACTCATGATATATTTCTTCAGCTCTTCTGAAGTGATTTCAGTTGTAGACTTGTTTTGTTGCGGCGTTTATTTGTACAGGTCGCCAACTTTGACAATCAGTGTATGTGATATGATGCTTTGTTCCCTATATTTGCACTGGTGGTGAACTTTGATGCCTAGTGGATGTAATATGTGTAATAGCTATGATAGCCTAGCGTAAGTTGCTTGCTTATTGATTTCCTTGTTGTCTTGTTTATTTGTTTGCTTGTAGTCAGTGCAGTTCTTTTTTCATGGTTTGCTAGTGGCCGCAATAACCTATTTTTTAAAACTAGGCCACAATAACCATGGGCTACATATTTATTGTAGTGACCATGGGCATATGGGCCATAGAAACTATGAGCCTTCTACGGGCCGTAGAATCAATGGGCCTTTTACGGGTCGTAGCATCAATGGGCCTTCTATGGGTCGTAGCATCAATGGGCCTTATACGGGTCGTATGATCGATTGGCCAAACATGGGACAATAACAGACCGCATTATGACCCGTAAACGGGCTTGAGTTGGAATCGTCCGTTCGTGGGCCGACCATAATGGGACGTTGTTAATCGGTCGAATTTGATGACGCTATGAAAATGGCCCAACGGATTAACGGGCCACAAAGGGGCCGACTATAACCACGGGCTAAATTTGGCCCGCAAGCAGAAAAGGCCAGTAGCAGGCTATAAGTAACCGAATGCTGGAAATGAGCCCAAGAATAAATGGGTCCTGGAAGGCCGGAAGATAACACGGGTTGGAAACGGCCCAATGGAATAATGGGTCTTTAATTGGTATAAAGTGGTACACTCTTCATTACGGGCCAGTTTCACCATGAGCCATTAATGGGCCAAGAGTTACAAAGGGCCTCATATGGGCCGAAAGACGTCATGGGCCATACATGGGCCGGAAGTTACAACAGGATGGAATCGTATTGGACCTCCCAAATGATGCTACTGGGCTTAATTCAGATAGGCCGTAAAGGGTCATGCGTTAGCGGGCCATAAATGGGCTATATATGAACATGTCGTTAACAGGCTTTCCGTGGGCCAGCCTGCTACCTTTTGACCAAGTCAAACGGGTCGGCCTTTTCACCGGAATGGGCCTCTGTTGGGCCGTGTCATGTGTCGAGGTATTATACACTACAAAAAAATACACTTCCGTGATGATATGTGTTTGTCACAGTAGGTCGCGTTTTTTGTCATGCATGTACATCCATGAAAAATTTATGACAGAATCAAGATAGTCATACCTGTGCTGTCGTAGAAGTGTTCCATGAGATTACCAAAATTATCATCACGGAAGTGTCCACTTCCATGACGATAAACCGCGCGTCACAGAAGTGCTTTCGTCAAGGGTGACCGACACATGGAATCCACCGTAACGGAGCGCCATTAAGCTATCGGGTCGGATTTTGGATCCGATAACCCGTTAACAGCCACGACCAATGCCGATTTTCCACGTGTAATATTCTCATTGGCTGACGGATCCACGTGTCAGCTCCGCGTTAGCACAGGTGTCACTAATCCAATGGTCAAGATGGGCCTATGATATGTTGACATGTGGACCGGCCCAAAAGTGGCCCACAAAGTTTAAATGGGCCGGCCCAACCAAAGGCCCATAAGATTTAGCGGACCATAATGGGCCGGCCCTGCTAAAGGCCCACAAAATTTAGTGGAACATAATGGGCCGGCCCAGCTAAAGGCCCACAAGATTTTGCGGACCACAATGGGCCGGCCCAGCTAAAGGCCCACAAGATTCTGCAGACCATAATGGGCCGGCCCAGCTAAAGGCCCAACATTCTCTGTCAAATCGGCCCGTCGACGGCCTGGTCTAAACTTGTCATCAATGCAGCCCATGGTCACTTCTGGCCCGTTAACAGTCTGCTAAGTAATTGGGCTGAATTATGGCCCGTTGTATTTCCGGCCTGTTAAAGGTCCGGCTTCATTTGGGCCCATTTACAGGCCATCAAAACTTTCGGCCAATAAACGACCATGAAGGATTTGGGTCATATTTGGCCATGTGTGTCATTTGGCCTGTTAGAGGCCCACTATAGATTTGGGCCACTTTCGGCCTGTTAACGCCGGACGTAAACCATGGGCCACATGTGGCCCAACGTCATATCGGGCCCATTAACGGCCCATATAAAAATGACGATAATCTAGCACGACCGAAGTTTCGGCCTGTTAAAGGCCCGTATATTAGGTCGGCACATTTATGGCCCATCCGAATTTCGGCCTATCAAATATCTGCATTGTAAATGGGCCACCATTTCGGCCTGCTAAGTCCAGTGGGTTATTTGGCACAATCAGGGCCCAATCTCACTTTCAGTCTATTAAAGGCCCATGTTTTTTATGGGCTCGAGATATTTACACCTGTAAATGGCCTATTTTTACTGAGGGCCCAAATTATGTTTAGGCCTGTTAAAGGCCCACTATGGGCACATGGCTCCCAGAAAAATTTGAAAGCTTATGCTAATTTAAGCCCAGATATTTTTAGTGGGCCACATGCCAATTTCGGCCCGTAATCGTTTTTAGCCCAGTTGGAATGGGCCCGACAAATGTTGGCATGTTGGGCTCCTACGAAGCTTTCGGCCGAATACATTACTAAGATAAACCTACACTATACAAAAATATCGTCGTAATTACTGCAGCCTGTGGAAGCATCATAAATGTTGTATCACAATAAAATGAATTCCAATCATACAACAAAAGGCCTGTTGGCATAAAGTTTACCGTCCTTCCAGATAAAAGCACCATCAGATGTATAGAAGCACAGATCATTTGACCTGAGTGCTAATGTTTCAGGCTGTAGAATCTGATGGAGCAACACGATCTCCACCATTTTCCGCCATTGATCTTCAACAACGAAGCAAATGTCTGATAGTCTAGTTTCAAAACCATTCATATCTTGACGACATTTCTCAACCACTATTCTTGTTTCAGAAACAACGTCCATTAGGGATTAGACTTGTGTCTGGAGCAGAGATATATCACTTTGTCTAGCAGGAAGATTTTGTTCAGTAGGCAATTTGGACGAGGTTACCTTGACAACCAACCCAGAATTACGCAGGAAGGTGCTTTTTGCACTGTTAGTGGAGAGATACTGACGCACTGCAGCAAGAGGTGACATTGTACCTATAGTAGCCTCGTCACCTTCAGGTGGTTGTGGCTGTTCAATCATTTGTTCCATAGCTTCCTAAAAGTTTGAACTTGTAGATTAGTGTACCAGATAAGTTACTAATGAGACAAAAACAAACAAAGTAGGTTAAACGCTTATACATAACTTATTTTGGTGAACTACTGTAATACATTAGCATGTATTGTAGTGCCAACTACATAATAAAATCACTTTCGGAACACATGTCCATGTAGCATGCCTACTGTATTGTCTATTTCCTCACATTCGTTGACATCTAAGGATAAAGAGACATGGTTTAAAGTAGGATGATCATAGTATGACATCATTCATATCATGGGCAAACAGATATAGAACAAACAAGCTATTTTATCATTGTGTGCACACGTGAACATAACAACTAGATTACAGATCAAGACCAAAAGAATATCCTTCATCTCTTTTAAACCATGTAAGGTGAAATGATACGTTAAGACAACTGTGTATAAAAGTGAACAGAGTAACTGACATTGGCTGCAAACCAAGTAGTTAAATGAACACATCACTGTACCAATGAGTTCAAGGTAGGAGGAGTAAGGACTTACAATAGCGGCTTGAGTTGTTGTGCTCATGCCCTTCATCTTGCTGGTGTGGCAATGCTTGAAGATTTGCACTGCATTCGGTTCAGGTTCTTTTTGGTCCGCACGGGCTTTCCTCTGTATTTGGAACAAGTCAATATAGATACGATAATATGGCACAAAAAAATAAGGAAGTAGCAGCTATTTACAAGAGCCTTGCAGTGTGCAATATAGCTACGAGATCCTGTTGTCTGTTGGAATTTCACTTTAGAACGGTTGGTTTTGTTCTTCAAACAGTTAGCCTAGAAGAAGATACACTTGTAAGGCACATACATAAATACAAGTTCAATATGTGGTCTGATCAAATACATATAGCCTACCTCATACTTTGGATGAGACCAGTGTTTAACGAGGGTTGTCCAGTCTTCATCTGTAATATATTCCACTGGGGATGTTTGGGCGATTTCATTGTTAGCCTTGCCTTCAAAGTGAGATTTTCTAAGGTGGTACCGATACTGTCGCAGAGCAGACTGAAAAACATGAGTGCATGCTTGTTTAGTTGCATCATCTTTCCGATCCAACTTGAACCTCATGTGTTGAAAAAATAATGTGAGTCTTATTAGGAGGAAGCTAGAAAGTATGGGACAGAGCAAGACAATAGTACTAATTGCGATGAATAACATTACTTACGAATAAATGGTCAAGGAAGGTGTTAAACTGGGTATTGTCTTTCTCATTCATGTACTGGATCCACGTTGGGAGGATACGTGCATGACACCTAACGGCAACGGCTGCCTCTGATACTAACTTGGCTGACTTTGTAGCATGACGTGGCCTTTTCAAACCTGCCTCAAAATGGATCTCCATTCTTACTCCTTTAGATTTTGTTAATCTGTCAAACATTATCCCTGATGTCTGTTTCCACTTGCACCGTGGTGCTAGTTCAACAACGAATATGGAAAGTGTTAGTGTACATCAAACTGTGAGAGTACATATAAAGGAGCATGCAACTGCAACTTGACTCGGTCAGGTACCGTCTTGGTGTTGATGCTCATGAGGTTCATCTGATCTTGCCAAGTCCTGTTGTGTCAGAAGTGCTTCGGAAGTAGTGTTAGCTGTGAAGGCAGCTTGGGAACTGGCCAGTTCCGGAGAAAACGAACGAGTAACTGGTTGAGATGCTGGTACAGTTGAAGTGGATGCTGTAGCTGGTGGAGCAGGTGATACTGTGGTTGTAGATTTAGCCGGTGGACTTGGACCTTCTACTGCACTATAAGTACCACCAGAATCTCGACGGCAGAACCTTTTCCGTTTCACCCGACGAGTAACAACACTTTGCCATGACAAGCTGTACCCACAACACAAAAGAATAAAACCACTCTTCAGAACTCATTGATGCATGATACAGACAAGCAATACTTTGATGTAAGACAACCGTATGAGGATGGAATATGTAAGAAAAACAGGATGGCATGACATATTCATAGCTACGATGTGCAAACTAACCAGAAGGATTTTCAAGAAAATAGAAGTAATGCAAGCTAGACACCATATGAAAGATGCAACCAATATTACTCTGCCAATTCGAAAAATTAGAAGCAGTACAACATAGAAATCAATGCAACATGCAACCACTATCAAACTGCCATGTTAAAATCGTCCAATCATGAGTTACTGATGCGGGATACACAACATCAGTACTTTGATGTAAGAACATGGTATGATAGATAGATGTATTGTATTCTAGACACAGAAAGCCATGTCATATGCACATGTATAACGTATAAACTCAGCAGGTGCAATTTAATCAAAATAGAAGAAATATAGGCTAGACAACATATGCAACATGAAACCAATTATCACACTGTCAACTTAGAGCAAGCACCTGCGATGGTGGAGTGCGGGAGATGAACTCATCATGTAGACTTGGGACTTCAACTTCATTAGCAGTAGCAGTGGCAAATCTAGAGAGTCTCTGTTTGCGTCGGTGCGGAGTACCACCAACATCCCCTAACTTACTCTTTTCCTTCCTATTTTCTGATATTGCCTTATGAAGTCAAAACCACAAGAAGATGAATAAAATTAGCTCTGCATAACTAGTTGATGCATGATCCAGATGAACACTACTTTGATGTAAGGCAAGTGCAGGATAGGAGGATGAAATATATACAAAAAAAGACAGTGTTTCATATTCACACGTACGATAGGAGGATGGAATATGTATGAAAAAACAGTAAGCGGAAGGCATTTCAAAAAAATTAGAAGAAATGAAAGCTAGGCACCATATGAACATGCAACCAATATCACTCTATCAGGTAAAAAGTGTCTCGTCGTAAGTGCCATTTCAAGAAATTAGAAGCAGTACAATCTAGAAGACAATGCAAGATGCAACCTACATCACAGTCCCAAGTTAAATGTGTCTTATGGGTAAGTGATCGTTGCAGGTATAAGTTGTAAGCTACGCAGATGCAATTCTACATAATCGGAAGCAATACAAACTAGACATCATAAGGAAAACGCAACCACGTATAACAGTTCCATGTAAGAGCAAGCACCTGTGATGGTGGAGTAGGGGAGATGTGCTCATCATGTACACGTATGTTCTAGAAACAGGAACACGTGATATTCACAGGCATTATGTGTAAACTAAGCAGATGCAATTCTAGTTAGAAGCAATACAAGCTAGACATCATACGCAACATGTAACCACATATAATAGTGTCAAGTTAGAGCAAGCACCTGTGATGGAGGAGTAGGGGAGATGTGCTCATCATCTAAACAGCTACGTTGACTATCCAGCCTTGTGTTGTCTTGTGAATCTTGTTGGGAGGATGGCGGAGTAGAATCTTTAGAGACCCCCTGTTTGAGTTGCTCTGAAGGACCACCATCATCCACTCCCGGACTAATTTCCTTCAGCTGTAATGGTTTTGCATTGTGAAGTCAAACCGATAAGAAAAAGGAATAAAATTCGCTCTTCAGAACTCATTCATGCATGATATTGATGAACACTACTCGGATGAAAGGCAAACACATGATGCGAGGATGGAATATGTACGGAAAATTGGACGGCTTGACATATTCACACCTATGATGTGGTAACTAAGTAGAAGGCACTTCAACAAATTAGAAACACTGCAAGACACCACATGGAAGGTGCAATCAATATCACTCTGCCAAGTTAAAACTGTCTCGTCATAGGTGGCGTTCATCAAACTAGAAGCAATACATGCTAGAAATCATATTCAAGACGCAAACCAATATCACACTACCAACTTAAAGGTGTCCCATCATAAGTGACTGATGCAGGATACACAAGAAGAGTAGTTTCATGTAAGAACATGGTGTGATAGACAGATGCAATTTACACTAATTAGGAGCAATACAAGCTAGACACCATATGCAACATGCAACCAGATATCACACTGCCGAGTTAGAGCAAGCACCTTGGATGGTGGAGTAGGGGAGCGGAGACTTAGACCATGTAATGCACTATCAGTACAAGGAGAATCCGTACAGATGCTCCGTTTATGTTGCTGCAGAGGACCACCATCTTCGCCTTCCTTACTCTTTTCCTTCCACTTTCTTGATTTTGCCTTGTCAAGTCAAACCCACAAGAAAAAGGAATAAAATTTGCTCTTCAGAACTTATTGATGCATGATACTGACGAACACTACTTTCATGTAAGGCAGCCGCATGATACGAGGATGGAATATGTATGAAAAACAGGATGGCGTGACATATTGACATGTATGATGTATAAAGTGTAAACTAAGCACAAGGTGCTTGAACTTGTTAGAATCGATGCAAGCTAGAAACCATATGAAAGATGAAACCAATATTACTCTGCCAAATTAGAAGGGTGCCCTAACAAATGTATTTGACCAAATTAGAAGCAATACATGGCAACAGGCTAGAAATAATATGCAATATGCAACGAATAAAGGTGACTCATCGTAAGTGATTGATGCAAGATACAGAAGAGAGGTAGTTTCATGTAAGAACAAGGTTAACACATAGATGTAGTGTGTACCAAAAATAGGAAGGCATGTCATATTCACAAGCATAGTGTGTAAACTAAACAGATGCAATTTACCCTAATTAGAAGCATTACAAGCTAGACACCGTATGCAACATGCAACCACATATCACACTGCGAAGTTGGAGCAAGCACCTGTGATGGTGGTGTAGGGGAAGTGCTGTCTTCAGGTACAGAGCAACGTTCAATATCTTCATTTAGGCTTGCTATTTCTTTAGAATCATGTGGAGAGGATGAAATTGCATTCTTTATAAGAGTATTGCGTCTCATATTAACCTACGCGCGTGACTGTCTCATCATAAGCGATAGATGCAGGATACACAGGAACAGTAGTTTGATGTAAGAACATGGTGTGATAGGCAGATGAAGTATGTACCAAAAACACGAAGGCGTGTCATATTCACATGTATAATGTGTAAGCTAAGGAGATGCAATTTAACAAATTAGGAGCATTGATGAGGGATACACAAGAAAAGTAGTTTGATGTAAGAACATGGTTAATAGAAAGACGTAGTATGTACCAAAAACAGGAAGGCATGTCATATTCACAGGTATAATGTGTTAACTAAGCAGATGCAATTTACCCTAATTAGAAGCATTACAAGGTAGACACCATATGCAACATGCAACCACATATCACACTGCCAAGTAAGAGCAAGCACACCCCAAACCTACCCCGGTTTAAACCTTTGGACATCGGGCCGATAGGCTACACAGGACAGAGTCAGGACAATAATTTCCTACCACCAAAACATTAGTCTCGCGCGGTTTCGGGTGATCAGAGGCCTATTTGGCGCTTCGTTCAATATTTGGGAGCAGAAGCATTAATGTTTTCGGTTCTCCTGAATTGAACTTTTAGGATTTGTCAAACTTCACAAATCTTTACTCTTGAAAATCCTAAAGCTACGATTATTTTGGAATGGAGGGGGTACATTTTAATATACATTGTACACGAGTATATATTAAAAAATATGCAACTTACCTCAGTTCATGCATGGTTCCAGATATAATCTCCTTGGTTGCAAAAAAAAGTTAGATATGCGTATGAATATATATAGCATGTTCAAACTCACAACAAAGATTGATGCCCCCTTTTACATCTGATTTACAAATGCCATTATCTTGGGTTCAAATAGTTGAATGCACTTCCTATGAATTCGAATCTTCCAAACCCCCTTTATGTTGAATTCGACATGCATTTTATTTCATAGCTAGCAATTAGGAATGTATCCATGCAAGTGACAAATGTATAAAGTGCTTCACACTAACAACATGGAGTGCACTAAGTAATGTTTATATATGAATTGCAAAAGCATCCATTGCCTGTATTTCAAATCGCTCTCACTCTATGGATCAATAATATGAAATAAACACATGCACATGCTAGAATTGAGTAGAGTATGGGTGTCTGATAGACCGATTTTCGTCCATACGCAAATTTGCAAAATTCATGATCTCATCCAAATATAATAATGTCATTTATATTTTAATTTAATGCGTAGAACCGCCTTTTACACGTAGATGCACTACGCCTCGCCCCGTTCTCACAAACACGTTATATATCTCTCTATCTAACGCATAAGTGCACACACTTTATATGCATCGGCATTTCTCTTTCACACATGCTCACAATCTCTCTCAGGGGGTCGGGGTATCTCATGCACATGCTCTCTCTATTTCTCTCTCTCTCTTTCTGACTACTATGTACCACTCTTTTCACTAATCTCAGTTGGAAAACACTATTTCTCTCACATGCATATATACACATGCACGGTCTCTACTAGCCCTCTGTACACACATATATGTGCCTACGTGTCTCCCGCACGCACGTTATCTTTAGGCCTCTCTCACACGCATTGCCCCCCCCCCCCCCCGACACACCTCTCTAATAGTAGTTGGCAGATATGATTTCATCATGTCATTCGGTAGGATATCCCTGGCTGTTAGGCTGGATGGTAATACGAGGCAACGTTTTACCCTAGTTCGGATCGGACACTTGCAGTTGAAGAAAGAGCCTACTCCTGGTACTGTATATTAGTGAGATAGGGGTGTGTACAAAGTACACGTGAATACCAGGCATTGTGCGTGTGTGCATACTATCGACGAACTAGCCCCCAAGCTTGTATAACATACTAAGGGCCTAGGGTTGCAAATCATATATAGTCGGCTTATCACTAGTGGGGATAGAGTCCTCCGCGACTCTGGTAGCTTCGTGTTGTACGCCGAGTCCTCCACATGGGTCTCCGTATAAAATGTCTCGGTCCAACCTATATGTGGTGCAGGATGGAACAGACCCATGAGTCTTCATGTTGACCCACCACAACTAGAAATGATGTGCCCACCACACCACACACGCAATCGGCCACTAAGAAAATAAGCGTATACAATAGTACAACGGTATCTAGCTCACGATACGTCTCCATATTTTGTTGATGACACTGACGGACTTTGCATTTGATGCGTGCTCCGTATTTTGTTGACGACACTTACGGTAATTTTATTTGAAGCGAAAGCATGATATGGTCACTGGACTTCAGAATAAGCTCATCACGATCACCACATACATTTTGCCGTGCTAACCAACATGTGGTTGGAAGGTTAGAGGACAGCGGTTTCTCGAGCCCACAAAGGTAAAAGTCCCGGTGCTCGCATTTATCTTGTGTTAATTTCAGTATTTTCCGGCGATGTACGTTTAGTGGGAGGAGACATTCCACTCGACTACGAGGCACCTATGGTGACTTCGTAAAATCTCAAGATCATATATGCCGGCCCACTCTCTCGAAGGTGCTCATAGGGGTAGGGTTCGCGTGTGTGCGCCTATAGCGGTGAGTGCTTGCCTGTATATAAGAGTACTGTACGTGGAGAGGCTGACAGCTGGGTCCATGGTAGCCGCAAGGAAGTGCCTCCTTATTACGCGGAAAATAATTATTCCTCCACCTGACAGTGGGGACTCACCGGACGGGCCACCAGTATTTCACGAAAAAAATCATTTCCCCCTGACTGCTGGGACCCACCGAACGGGCCACCGTATTTCGCGAAAAAACGTTCCCCCCGCTGTCAGCTCGGACACACCGGAAGTGCCTCCTTATTACGCACAAAAAATGAATACTCCCACGGCTAGCTGGGACCCACCTTGATAGGAGGCTGTCTTGTGGGCCTACTAAGTTGACGGGGACGAAGGGCTTTCTCAACTTAGTCAATATGAACGATTCGAGCTCCAGTGACCGTACGATGTCCATCCACCGGCCGTAGTGCTTCTTCAACCTCTGGTCTTCTTGCTCCAGCCGCCCAAAGCAGCGCTGGTGGTGCCGCATGCTCCTGCCTCCCGTGGCCGGCTATACTGTCGCGGAGGACTCACCACCCCCTACTATTCCCACCGCTGGCCAGGCCCTGTAGCGACGGCAGCCTCACATCGCAGCCGAACCAGTGAACCCTCGTACTCCTCTCCGCGTGGTCTTCCACTGCCGCGTCTTCCCCGGCTCTGCTTCGTCCCCTTCCTAGGCCTCGTCGTCGTCCACTACCGTGGTGCTCTTCGTGCGGCGTGATCAACGTGGTCAAGGAACGACTTCCATCGGAAAAGTACTATACGTGGAGAGGCTGACAGCTGGGTCCACGGCCACAGCCCAGTTCTTTTGTGATTTGCCAAGTAAGTCGCTTTGTCAGGCCTGTTGGGCTGTAAATCTTTCTAGACGAGGAGAGCTTTCATTCGGCTGGCCGAGAAAATGGCCCATCAGTAATGAGAAAAGGGATGTATATTTTTAAAACACATCAAAACAGCAATTAGTTTCAAATATATTTTTTTCATTTCAAGATTTTAAATTACATTAATTTTTATGCATGGGGAATTTGTTGGATTTTATATTGATACACATTTATTTTTAAAATCAGTTTGAATGTAAGTCGAAATTTCAGGATTAAAAATAATTCGGACCGCACTGAAATATACAAAATTTCGTATAATTTTTAACCGTGGCCACAATATGGGCTGTAATGCTAACAAAAAGAATATGGGCTCCAAAAAAAACCTTAAGAATTAGCAAATGGGCTGTAATTATTAGAAATAATGGTAGATGGGTTGTATGTTGTTTTCCATAGATTTGAGGCTTTCCTAAAAAAATGGTTGACGCACAAGCAGTGACGGTTGGATGTCCATCGAACGGCCATCGTGCTTCTTCAATCTCTGCTCTTCCTGCTCCAGCCGCTCAAACAACCGCCGGCGGGACTACCTGCTCCCTCCTCCCGGTGGCCGGCTGTGCTGCCGCGCAGGCCTCACCACCCTACCGTACTCCCATCACTGGCCTAGCCATCCCTCTACTCACCCACACCTGCTGTTATTCTCCAGCGACGGCAGACAAACCAGTAAACCCTCATACAGTCGTACTCCCCTCCGTGTGAGAAACAACAGCAAACCAGTGAACCCTCGTACTCCTCTACGCGTGGGCATACACTGTCGCGTCTTTCCCGGCTCCGTGTCGTCCCCTTCCTAGGCCTCGCTGTCGTCCATGCTCTCAGCGCGGAGTGGTCAACGTGGTCAAGGAACGGCTTCCATCGGACGTGGACTGTACGTGGAGAGGCTGATAGCTGGGTCCACGGCCGCATCAAGGAAGTGCCTCCTTATTACGCCCAAAATAATTATTCCTCCACCTGACAGCGGGGACCCACCGGATAGGCCAACGTATTTCGTGAAAAAAAAACATTTCCCCCTGACTGCTGGGACCCACCAGCTACACCTTCGCACGCAAGAAAGTGCGTCTGGGCAAAAAAACGATTCGCCCCCCTGACTGCTGGGACCCACCAGCTACATCTTCGCACGCAAGGAAGTGTGTCCGGGCAAAAAAAAAACGATTCGCCCCCCTGACTGCTGGAACCCACCAGCTACATCTTCACAGGCAAGGAAGTGCCTGACAGTCGGGATCCACCTGGTCGAAGCGGACGTAGCGTTGTCATTCTGGTCGCAAACGTGTATGTACATATATATTGGTGGATGTAGAGGCGCACACGTGTCGTAGTAGAGGCGCGCATGTAGCATGTACATGTACGTACAGCGGCCAGGGTACAAGAAAGAAAATACGGCCATGTATGTGTACATACGGGCGGGGTCTCGAATGCCTACTCGCGCATACGTACAGCGAGGGCTCGTGTACATGGCTGGGTCAGAACGGAGAAACAGCGTCGTCGTCGTGTTCATGGGGAGGCAACGGAATGCGTCGTGTTCACGGGGAGGGAACGTAATGCGTCGTGTTCATCGGGAGGCAACGAAACACGTGGGAGCCAACCGGCTGGGTCGGAACGGAATGCGTGGTCGTGTTGATCGGGAGGGCTTGGATGGAACAGGCGATGGAAACGAGGCCTGGCATACCGCAGAACGGAGGAAATGGACCTCCTACGTTCGAAACGGGGTCCTGTTGATCGGGAGGGGTGTGGCGTACCGCAAAACGGAGGAAACGGACCTCGTATGGTCGAAACGGGGGTCATGTTGATCGAGAGGGGTGTGGCGTACCGCAAAACGGAGGAAATGGACCTCCTACGGTCAAAACGGGGGTCCTGTTGATCGTTAGGGGTGTGGCGTACCGTAAAACGGACGAAACGGACCGCCTACGTTCAAAACAGGGGTCCTGTTCATTGGGAGGGGTGTGGCGTACCGCAAAACAGAGGAAACGGACCTCCTACGGTCGAAACGGGGGTCCTGTTCATCGGGAGGGGTGTGGCGTACCGCAAAACGGGACTCCACGGGATACTGTTCATCTCCACCGTCGACCTCCTCCAGCCTCCACGGGCTCCTGTTCATCTAGCCTCCACCGCGCGCTACTCCACCGACTACTGTTCAACCACCCCTCCACCGTCTACTGTTCATCCATCCCTCCACACCACGGGGTCCTGTTCAACCACCCCTCCATGGCCACCCCTCCACCATGTACTATTCATCCAGCCCTCCGCACCACGGGGTCCTGTTCATCCAATCGATCGGCTTCAGTTAGCAGCAGTAGCGCAGGAATCGCTCCATCGGGTTCAGTTAACAACCATCGATCGATCGCTCGGGTTCAGTAACGCGTAGCCTGTAGTGCAATCACTCGGGTTCAATTAGAGCCCAACGCCTCGCTCGGGTTCAGTTAGATCCAACACCTCGTACATGTATGAGAGAAACGTGCATCGCTCAGCCCCCGACCTCCCACCGTAACCGGCAACTCCCCGAAATTTTCCTCCCCCTCGCTTCTACCATGGTTTTTTCCGTCATGGACAGCCCAAAGAATGTCATGCAGCTGCGTCTCCGGCCCGCCCAGGACGAAAAGCCCATTTTCTATCATGATTTTTTGTCATAGAAGTAGGAGCCCACAACATCTATGATGATACCGGGTTTTGTCACAATTATCGTCATAGAAGTGTCATATGTATGACAGAAAAAAATTCGTTCGGCCCAAAATGTCACGGATGTGTCTTTTTTTGGTAGTGATAGGCGCCTCATGTCCAATGAGTGGATGTCATTTGTCCCAACGGTAAGCCAACTCATGGTTCCTTTAGCCATTGAGAATTTTACACGTGGAAGATCCCCATTGGTCTGGGCTATTAACGGGTTATCGGATCCAAAACCGGACCCGATAGCTTAACGGCGATATGTTACGGTGGATGCCATGTGTCGGTTACCCTTGACGAAAGCACTTCCATGATGCGCCATTTATGGTCATGGAAGTCGACACTTTCGTGATGATAATTTTTTTAATGTCATGGAAAACTTCTACGACAGCACATGTATGACTATCTTGATTCTTTCATAAAATCCTCATGGATGTACATGCATGACAGAAAACGTGACCTACTGTGACAAACACGTATCATCACGGAAGTGTATTTTTCTAGTGAAAAAGCTAAGCACCTCTCCTATTGCAAGAAAAACCAATCTAGTTGGCCAAACCAAACCGATAATCCGAAGAGAAATACAAAGATACCAAATCATGCATATAAGAATTCAGAGGATATTCAAATATTATTCATAGATGAGCTAATCATAAATCCGGAATTCATCGGATCTCGACAAATACATCGCAAAAGAAGATTACATCGGATAGATCTCCATGAAAATCGAGGAGAACATGGTATTGAGAATCAAAGAGAGAGAAAAAGCCATCTAGATATGACATATGGACCCGTAGGTCCGTGCTGGACTACTCACGCTTCATCGGAAGGGCAATATAGTTGATGTAGATGCCCTCCGTGATCGAATCCCCCTCCGGCAGGATGCCGGAAAAGGCCCCAAGATGGAACAACGGTGCAAAAGTGTTTTCATGGATGCTTCTGGTGGTTTAGGAATATTTGCAAATATATAGGAGGAAGATCTAGGTCAGGGGGTCACAGAGGGGCCCACAAGGTAGTGCGCCGCACCCTACCCCCTGGGCGCGCCCTCCACCGATGTCACTGATGTCTATTACGCAACCTTCTTGCTGTAGACGTTGTTGGGCCTCCAAGTGCAGAAGTTTGTAGGACGGTAGCAAATTTCCCTCAAGTGGATGACCTAAGGTTTATCAATCCGTGTGAGGCGTAGGATGAAGATGGTCTCTCTCAAACAACCCTGCAACTAAATAACAGAGAATCTCTTGTGTCCCCAACACACCCAATACGATTATAAATTGTATAGGTGCACTAGTTCAGCAAAGAGATGGTGATACAAGTGCAATATGGATGGTAGAGATAGGTTTTTGTAATCTAAAAATATAAAGACAGCAAGGTAGCAAGTAACATAATTGAGCGAAAATGGTATTGCAATGCTTCGAAACAAGGCCTAGGGTTCATACTTCCACTAGTGCAAGTTCTCTCAGCAATAATAACATTATTGGCTCATATAACTATCCCTCAACATGTAACAAAGAGTCACTCAAAAGTCACTAATAGCGGAGAACAAACGAAGAGATTATTGTAGGGTACGAAACCACCTCAAAGTTATTCTTTCCGATCAATCTATTGGGCTATTCCTATAAGTGTCACAAACAACCCTAGAGTTCGTAGTAAAATAACACCTTAAGACACAAATCAACCAAAACCCTAATGTCACCTAGATACTCGAATGCCACCACAAGTATCCACGGGTATGATTATACGATATGCATCCCACAATCTCAGATTCATCTATTCAAACCAACACAAAGTACTTCATAGAGTGCCCCAAAGTTTCTACCGGAGAGTCAAGACGAAAACGTGTGCCAACCCCTATGCATAAGTTCACAAGGTCACTGAACTCGCAAGTTGATCACCAAAACATACATCAAGTGGATCAAAAGAATACCCCATTGTCACAATGGTTATCCAACGGAAGACATACATCAAGTGTTCTCAAATCCTTAAAGACTCAATCCGACAAGATAACTCAAAGGGAAAACTCAATCCATTACAAGAAGGTAGAGGGGGAGAAACATCATAAGATCCAACTATAATAGCAAAGCTCGCGATACATCAAGATCGTGCCGAATCAAGAACACGAGAGAGAGAGAGAGAGAGAGAGAGAGAGATAAAACACATAGCTACTGGTACATACCCTCAGCCTGAGGGTGAACTACTCCCTCCTCATCATGGAGAGCGTTGGGATGATGAAGATGGCCATCGGTGATGGATCCCCCCTTCGGTAGGGTGTCGGAACAAGGTCCCGATTGGTTTTTGGTGGCTACAGAGGCTTGCGGCGGTGGAACTCCTGATCTAGGTTATTTTCTGGAGGTTTGGGGATTTACAGGAGAGGTTGGCATCGAGAAAAGTTAGGGGGGCCCATGGAGAGTCCATGAGGCATAGGGGCGCGCCCCAGGTGGTGGGGGCGCCCTACACCCTCGTGGGGCCCATGATACTCCCCTCCGATAACTTTTTGTTCTAGTATTTTTTTATATTTTCCAAAAAAAAATCTCCATTGATCATACCAAAATCAGTCCGGGTTAGTTCTAACCAAATCATACCAAAATCATGTAGAAATATTATAAACATGGCATGAATACATCAAAAACTATAGATAAGTTGGAGACGTATCAGCGTCCCCAAGCTTAATTTCTACTCGTCCTCAAGTAGGTAAATGATAAAAACAGAATTTTTGATGTGGAATGCTACCTAACATATTTATCAATGTAATCATCTCTATTGTGGCGAGAATATTCAGATCCATAAGATTCAAAACAAAAGTTTAATATTGACATAAAACAAGGGATAATTAATTTAGTGCCCTTAGTTGTGTCCCACTCGGCAGGTTTACCCCTAGTTTCCAAAAACACTTGTTCCTGCCCAAACCACTTTGCTCCTCTTATGCTTTTTCCCTTTGACCGTTTGACCATCACTTTGAAAACTTCATAAAAACTTCATACTAACTCAGAAAAATTCAAATAAGATATCAAAATGTTTAGAAAAACATCACCTACATGTGCATGTCATTTACATTCATGAAAAATGTGTTGGCCAGTCCCCATCTTAGTTTTAGCTCATATGACCTTAGCATGAATAGTAAATTCTAAAAAAATTCTAAAAATTCTAAAAAAATTGGTCGCAAACTTTGACCAATGTTTTCAGTGCTTGCCAAGTTTCATAAGGGAATGACATTCGTGGAAGTCGTGGAAAAAAATGAAATTTTGGAGCATTGATTTTTGGAGCATTGGAAGTCGTGGCAGTACTAACAATGCAATCATGTCTTCTCAAAACAACATGGCCAAAGAAAGCCATCCCTACAAAATCATATAGTCTGGCTATGCTCTATCTTCGTCACACAAAATATTTAAATCATGCACAACCCCGATGACAAGCCAAGCAATTGTTTCATACTTTTGATGTTCTCAAACTTTTTCAATCTTCACGCAATACATGAGCGTAAGCCATGGATATAGCACTATAGGTGGAATAGAATGGTGGTTGTGGAGAATACAGAAAGGAGGAAGATAGTCTCACATCAACTAGGCGTATCGATAGGCTATGGAGATGCCCATCAACAAATACCGATGTAAGTGAGTAGGGATTGCCATGTAATGGATGCACTAGAGCTATAAGTGTATGAAAGCTCAAAAACAAACTAAGTGGGTGTGCATCCAACGTGCTTGCTCACGAAGACCTAGGGCACTTTGAGGAAGCCCATCATTGGAATATACAAGCCAAGTTCTATAATGAAAAATTCCCACTAGTATATGAAAGGGACAACATAGGAGACTCTCTATCATGAAGATCATGGTGCTAAGTTGAAGCACAAGTGTGGTAAAAGGATAGTAACATTGTCCCTTCTCTCTTTTTCTCTCATTTTTTTGTTTTTTTGGGCCTTCTCTTTTTTTGGCCTCTGTTTTCATTTTATTTTCATCCGGAGTCTCATCCCGACTTGTGGGGGAATCATGGTCTCCATCATCCTTTCCTCACTGGGACAATGCTCTAATAATGAAGATCATCACACTTTTATTTGCTTACAACTCAAGAATTACAACTCGATACTTAGAACAAAATATGACTCTATGAATGCCTCCGGCGGTGTACCGGGATGTGCAATGATTCAAGAGTGACATGTATGAAAAATTATGAACGGCGGCTTTGCCACAAATACGATGTCAACTACATGATAATGCAAAGCAATATGACAATGATGGAGCGTGTCATAATAAACGGAATGGTGGAAAGTTGCATAGCAATATATCTCGGAATGGCTATGGAAATGTCATAATAGGTAGGTATGCTCGCTGTTTTGAGGAAGGTATATGGTGGGTGTATGGTACCGGCGAATGTTGCACAGCAATAGAGAGGCTAGCAATGGTGGCAGGGTGAGAGTGCGTATAATCCATGGACTCAACATTAGTCATAGAGAACTCACATACTTATTGCAAAAATCTATTAGTTATCGAAACGAAGTACTACGTGCATGCTCCTAGGGGGATAGATTGGTAGAAAAAGACCACCGCTCATCCATGACCGCCACTCATAACGAAGACAATCAATAAATAAATCATGCTCCAGCTTCATCACATAACGGTTCACCATACGTGCATGCTACGGGAATCACAAACTTTAACACAAGTATCTCTCAAATTCACAACTACTCTACTAGCATGACTCTAATATCACCATCTTCATATCTCAAAACAATCATAAGGAATCAAACTTCTCATATTATTCAATGAACTTTATATGAAAGTTTTTATTATATCCCTCTTGGATGCCTATCATATTAGGACTAAATTCATAACCAAAGAAAATTATCGTGCTGTTATAAAAGACTCACAAAATAATATAAGTGAAGCATGAGAGTTCACCAATTTCTTCAAAATAAAACTATCGTCGTGTTCTAAAAAGATATAATTGAAGCACTAGAGGAAATCACAAACTACTCCAAAAGATATAAGTGAAGATCAATGAGTAGTCGAATAATTATGCAACAATGTGAACTCTCAGACATTTAAAAATTTCAGATCTTGGAATATTATTCAAAAAGCAAGCAAAAAAAATAAAAAAAAATGACGCTCCAAGCTAAACATATATCATGTGGCGAATAAAAATATAGCTCCAAGTAAGGTTACCGATGAACGAAGATGAAAGAGGGGATGCCATCCGGGGCATCCCCAAGCTTAGGCTCTTGGTTGACCTTGAATATTACCTTGGGGTGCCTTGGGCATCCCCAATCTTAGGCTCTTGCCACTCCTTATTCCATAGTCCATCGAATCCTTACCCAGAACTTGAAAAGTTCACAACACAAAACTCAACAGAAAACTCGTAAGCTCCGTTAGTGTAAGAAAATAAATCACCACTTTTGGTACTGTTGTGAACTCATTATAAATTCATATTGGTGTTATATATACTGTATTCCAACTTCTCCATGGTTCATACCCTCCGATACTACTCATAGATTCATCAAAATAAGCAAACAACACATGGAAAACAGAATCTGTCAAAAACAGAACAGTCTGTAGTAATCTGTAACTCTCGAGTACTTCTGTAACTCCAAAAATTCTGAAATAAATTGGGGGACTTGAGGAGTTTGTCTATTAATATTATTCATAAAGAATCAACTTAAAAGTACTCTTCTGTTAAAAATCACAATTATTCTTGTGAGCACAAAGTTTCTGTTTTTTACAGCAAGATCACATTAACTTTCACCCAAGTCTTCCCAAAGGTTCTACTTGGCACTTTATTGAAACAAAATCTATAAAACATGATTACTACAGTAGATTAATCATGTGGACACACAAAAACAGTAGGGGTAAATATTGTGTTGTCTCCCAACAAGCGCTTTTCTTTAATGTCTTTCTAGCTAGGCGTGATGATTTCAATGATGCTCACATAAAAGATAAGAATTGAAACATAAAGAGAGCATCATGAAGAATATGACTAGCACATTTAAGTCTAACCCACTTACTATGCATAGGGATTATGTGAGCAGACAACTTATGGGAACAAGAATCAACTAGCATAGGAAGGTAAAACAAGCATAACTTCAAGATTTTAAGCACATAGAGAGGAAACTTGATATTATTGCAACTCCTACAAGCATATATTTCTCCCTCATAATAATTTTCAGTAGCATCTTGAATGAATTCAACAATATAACTATCACATAAAGCATTATTTTCATGAATCAAAAGCGTAGAAATTTTACTACTCTCCACATAAGCAAATTTATTCTCATGAATAGTAGTGGGAGAAAAGTCAACGAAATAACTATCATGTGAGGCATAATCCAATTAAAAATTAAAATCAAGATGACAAGTTTCATGGTTATCATTATTCTTTATAGCATACATGTCATCACAATAATCATCATAGATAGCAACTTTGTTCTCATAATCAATTGGAACCTCTTCCGAAATAGTGGATTCATCACTAAATAAAGTCATGAACTCTCCAAATCCACTTTCATAATTATCACAATACGATTCAACACCCTCCAAAATAGTGGTATCATTACTTCCTAAAGTTGACACTCTTCCAAACCCACTTTCATCAGAATAATCATCGTAAATAGGAGGCATGCTATCATCAAAATAAATTTGCTCATCAAAACTTGGGGGACAAAAATATCATCTTCATCAAACATAGCATCCCCAGGATTGTGGCTTTGCATATCATTAGCATCATCGATATTCAAGGAATCATACTAACAACATTGCAATCTTGCTCATCGTTCAAAGATTTAGTGCCAAACATTTTAATTCATTCTTCTTCTAACACTTTGGCACAACTAACGGAATCCTTATTTTCATGAAAGACATTAAAAAGATGAAGCATGTGCGGCACCCTCAATTCCATTTTTTGTAGTTTTCTTTTATAGACTAAACTAGTGATAAAACAAGAAACTAAAAGATTCAATTGCAAGATCTAAAGATATACCTTCAAGCACTAACCTCCCCGACAACGGCGCAAGAAAAGAGCTTGATGTCTACTACGCAACCTTCTTCTTGTAGACGTTGTTGGGCCTCCAACTGTAGAGATTTGTAGGACAGTAGCAAATTTCCCTCAAGTGGATGACCTAAGGTTTATCAATCCGTGGGATGCGTAGGATGAAGATGGTCTCTCTTAAACAACCCTGCAACCAAATAACAAAGAGTCTCTTGTGTCCCCAACACACCCAATACAATGGTAAATTGTATAGGTGCACTAGTTCGGCGAAGAAATGATGATACAAGTGCAATATGGATGGTAGATATAGGTTTTTGTAATCTGAAAATATAAATACAACAAGGTAGCAAGTAACATAAGTGAGTGAAAACAGTATTGCAATGCTTCAAAACAAGGCCTAGGGTTCATATTTTCGCTAGTACACATTCTCTCAACAATAATAACATAATTGGATCATGAAACTATCTCTCAACATGCAACAAAGAGTCACTCAAAAGTAACTAATAGCGGAGAACAAACGAAGAGATTATTGTAGGATATGAAACCACCTCAAAGTTATTCTTTCCGATCAATCGATTGGGCTATTCCTATAAGTTTCACAAACAGCCCTAGAGTTCGTAGTAAAATAACACCTTAAGGCACAAATCAACCAAAACCCTAATGTCACCTAGATACTCCAATGTCACCACAAGTATCCGCGGGTACGATTATATGATATGCATCACACAATCTCAGATTCATCTATCCAAACCAACACAGAGTACTTCATAGAGTGCCCCAAAGTTTGTACCGGAGAGTCAATACAAAAACGTGTGGCAACCCCTATGCATAAGTTCACAAGGTCACCGAACTCACAAGCTAATCACCAAAACATACATCAAGCGGATCAATAGAATACCCCATTGTCACCACGGGTATCCCACGCAAGACATACATCAAGTGTTCTCAAATCCTTAAAGACTCAGTCCGACAAGATAACTTCAAAGGGAAAACTCAATCCACTACAAGAAGGTAAAGGGGGAGAAACATCATAAAATCCAACTATAATAGCAAACCTCGTAGTACATCAAGATCGTGCCTAATCAAGAACACAAGAGAGAGAAAGAGAGATCAAACACATAGCTACTGGTAAATACCCTCAGCCCCGAGTGTGAACTACTCCCTCCTTGTCATGGAGAGCGTCGGGATGATGCAGATGGCCACCGGTGATGGATACCCCCTCCGGTATGGTGCTGGAACAGGGTCCCGATTGGGTTTTGGTGGCTACAGAGGCTTGCGGTGGCGGGACTCCCGATCTAGGTTATTTTCTGGAGGTTTGGGGATTTATAGGAGAGGTTGGCATCGAGAACAAGTCAGGGGGGCCCACGGAGAGTCCACGAGGCACAGGGGCGTGCCCCAGGGGGTGGTGGCGCCCTCCACCCTTATGGGGCCCACGAGACTCCCCTCCGATAACTTTTCGGTCCAGTATTTTTTATATTTTCAAAAAAAATCTCCGTTGATTTTCAGCGCATTCCGAGAACTCTTATTTCTGCACAAAAAACAACACCATGGTAGTTCTGCTGAAAACAACGTCAGTCCGGGTTAGTTCTAACCAAATCATGCCTAAATCATGTAGAAATCTTATAAACATGGCATGAATACATAAAAAATTATAGATATGTTGGAGACGTATCAGTCGCCACCTCATGGCTCTTCTGACTTGTACTCCAAGTCTCTTGGGTGTCTTCTGGTCCAGGAAAAATCATCGTGAAGTTTTATTCTGTTTGGACTCCATTTAGTATTCCTTTTCTGCGAAGCTCAAAAAAAGGAAAAACAAAAACTGGCACTGGGCTCTAGGTTAATAGGTTAGTCCAAGCAATAATATAAAATAGCATACTAATGCATAAAAACATCCAAAGTAGATAATATAATAGCATGGAACAATCAAAAATTATAGATACATTGGAGGCGTTGATGTCTACTACACAACCTTCTTCTTGTAGACGTTCTTGGCCCTCCAAGTGCAGAGGTTTGTAGGATAGTAGAAAATTTCCCTCAAGTGGATGACCTAAGGTTTATCAATCCGTGGGAGGCGTAGGATGAAGATGGTCTCTCTCAAACAACCCTGCAACCAAATAACAAAGAGTCTCTTGTGTCCCCAACACACCCAATACAATGGTAAATTGTATAGGTGCACTAGTTCGACGAAGTGATGGTGATACAAGTGCAATATGGATGTAATGCCCAGATAATTATGCTACAGTAAACCCATGTTAATGGTGCCATGTCATCAATTTTACTGTAGTTCAGTTCTCGTTTATTCAAAGTCGGTTCCATATTCAAATTTAAAATAAGTAAAAAGAAAAGACAAGAGTAAATACAAGAAAAGGTGAAGACACACAAAAAAATGGGAGAGGCCCCGCCCCTCACTGGGCCTCAGCCCAGGTAACCCCCAGGCCGGCCTAGCCATGCCTACCTAACCCCCCCACCCCGCTAACCCTAGCCACTCTCCCCACTTCCCCCACTCCTCTCTCCCCATGATCTAGATCGGGCGTCCCTAGCACCGATCGACACCAAACCCTGCTGCTGCCATTCCCCTGCGCCACCATGTCAGCGCCACCTCCCTGACGCCACCTGGCGCTGCCTCGTCATCCTCCTCCTCGACCTCCTCCTCGTGGCCCCATTCTCCTCTCTGTTCCTAGATCCAAAAGCCCCCCATGACGGCGCCACCCACCGTGCCGTCGCCACTCGTCACCACCTCGTCGATGTCGCCTCCCCACCTCTTCCTCGATGGCTCCATCGAGCCTCGACGACCCTGATCCCCTGCAAACGGGGGTGAGACCCCGAACGTGTCTCCTCTGCTCCAGTAGCCATCGCCAGGGCTCGCGCGCCTCGCTGCAGTCACCGGCCCCGCTCGTGCCCGTGGTTCCCTGTTGTGTCGTCGCCGCGGCCTTCTCCCAGCGACCGCACCTGCCTCCCGCTGAGCCTCGCCCGCACCTAGTCCCGACCGGCCTCGCTGGCCCCGCTGCCCGCCACGGCCACCGCAGCCGTGCGTGCCCGTAGCCGCACGCCCACCCCGACAGTCACCCGCCTCCGACGCACGCCCCAGCGGCCCTGCACCGCCCCTGGCGGCACCTCCCCTCCAGCCGTAGCCGCGCCTCGCCAGCGCGCCCGTTCAGGCAACGCTGCGCCCATCGGGCATCCACGCCCGATAACCGCACGCCCGCACATCTGGTTGGCCCTATGGCCACTGACCATGGGGCCTAGCCCCTTAAAAAAAGGGGAAAACAAAATGTAATTTAAAATAAGAATAAGTAATTAGTTGATTAATTAATTAAATAGGTAATTAAGTAACTTAATTAACTCTATTTAGTACCTAATTAACTTGATTAGTTAATTAAAACTATTAATTAGTTGTTAGTCTATGACAGAACGGCCCCACACGTCAGCGTTGACTTTGGTCAACTCTGTTGACTGCTTACGTCGTGATGATGTCATGCTGATGCAGTAGCCCCATTTTAGAATTATTAATAATTTTAGAATATTGCTAATACTTTGGAAAATCATAGAAAATAAACTGTAACTCGAATGAAAAAGTTTTCTACATGGAAGTTGCTCAGAACGACGAGACGAATCAGAACACGCGGTTCGTTCATCCGCCACACGTCCCTAGCATAGCGAACATGCAACCTTTCCCCTCCGGTTCATCTGTCTGACAGACGTCCGGAATTGGGAAAACTTTCCCGGATGTTGTCCCCCTTTGACAGCATGTGTAACCCTGCGTTAGAACACCTCTAGCATCTCTTATTGTCTAGTTATGCATATGTTTGCGTGTATTTACTGTTTTTCCCCTCTTCTCTCTGGTAGACCCCGAGACCGTGCTACGTCTTGAGCTTGCGTTGGTTTTCCTTGAATAGGAAAGGGTGATGGACCAATAGTAGCGTAAGTATTTCCCTCAGTTTTTGAGAACCAAGGTATCAATCCAGTAGGAGGCTCCTCAAAAGTCCCACGCACCTACACAAACCAACAAAGAACTCGCAACCAATGCAATAAAGGGGTTGTCAATCCCTTCACGGCCACTTGCAAAAGTGAGATCTGATAGAGATAGTATAATAAGATAAATATATTTTTGGTATTTTATAATATAGATGCAAACAATGAATATGCAAATAAAACTAAATTGGAAACAAATATGATAATAGATAGACCCGGGGGCCATAGGTTTCACTAGAGGCTTCTCTCGAGAGCATAAGTATTACGGTGGGTGAACAAATTACTGTCTAGCAATTGATAGAAAAGCGAATAGTTATGAGATTATCTAGGCATGATCATGTATATAGGCATCACGTCCGCAACAAGTAGACCGACTCCTGCCTGCATCTACTACTATTACTCCACACATCGATCGACTCCTGCCTGCATCTAGAGTATTAAGTTCATAAGAACAGAGCAACACCTTAAGCAAGATGACATGATGTAGAGGGGTAAACTCATGCAATATGATATAAACCCCATCTTTTTATCCTCGATGGCAACAATACAATATGTGCCTTGCAACCCTTTCTGTCACTGGGTGTGACACCCCAAAATTTTGGCCTTGTTTTAATGGAATAAAATTTTGCCAGGATTTAAAACTTTGAATTTTTGAGCTCCATTTTGATTTTGTTTAAATCATTTCCTTCCCTGTTTTGATGAGTTTTTCCCAAAGAGATAACTTTTCAAAAATGTTGTTGGACTTGTTTAACCTCTCAAGAAAAACTTTCCTTTTATCAGTGTAACTAATTAAATAATTAAGTTGCTTGATCTTTATTTTCTTGAAAAGGGTTTTCTAGGTTAAATGGCCTTATTTGAACTACAACCATTTGATAAATTCACTTAAAATTCCCACAAAAATTTGGAGATGTCATGTGATGTTTTTAAATCACTTTTATGCTAAAATATATTTCATTCATGAAATATTTTGAGCCCTACACTCAATTTTTCATCTCTGGTCCAGAGTGCTTTTTGCACTACAACCTATTTAAATATTTCTTTAAAACTTCTACAAAAATTAGGGGAGGTCAGTAGGAGCCTATTGTTTCACTTTGTGCAAAAACCTATTTATGTTCTCTAAAAAATTTGAGTGAATCAACCTCATCTTCATTCTGGACCAACTTGATGGTTTGTACAGCAACCATGTTTTTACTTGCTCTTTAACCCTTGATCTTTTCTCCTACTTGTAGTCCCCCATGTTAAACCCTTAAGTCCAGGAGCATGCACCTTTTGGATCATTTTTGGTTCATGAAATAATGTCATTTATTTCCTGTCCAGAATTGAAGTTTTGTAAAACTTGCACTAACAAGTTTCTGCTTTTGTCCAACTAACATCACCACTCTCTCTTTCTTCCACAGAGACACTGATCTGGAGATTTTGGCCACTCCAAGAAATGCCTAAGTTTCCTTGGCATTTTGTCAAACACCTTATGGGCATGAACAGTTTTGGCATGATTATAGATTTGTATGATGGACTTGTCCATCTGTCCAAACCATGTTGTCCAATAGCCTACTAATGGTCTCCAACCCATACCTGTGGTTTTGCACTTGATCCCTAGCAGTTTTGGCTACCCTGGCATTTCATCAAACACCTTCTGTGCGTGCACTGGACGCGCCCAGAGCGCGCCAATTGCAGCCACGCGGCCGAGCCGACACGCTGGCCCCCTGGCTTTGGCCCACACGGCAGCACCTCGCCACGCACTCCCCTTCTCACCGCAACACGCCAAGCAGCCCCGCCGTGCCCGACAGGCCAAGCGCTAGCCGCCGCCGCCGCCCGACAGCCTTTGGCCATGTCGGTGCCGCCCAAGCCACTCCCACTCGCCACCTGCCCCTGTGAGCAGTGCGTGCTCATCCACAGCTTCGTCCCCTAGCGCTCGTCGCCGCCACGTTGCCCTGCAAGCTACAGAGAGGAGGTTCGCCGGAGAGCTTATCCGGCCGCCGCGGAACCGACCTCCACCGCCTATTTAAGGAAGCCCCGAGCGTCTCCGAGCCCTCAGGTAGCCTCACGCCGTCTCACTAGCGCCCCCATCGCCACCAATTGGAAGGGAGCAGGTCTTCTTCAACCTCTCCGGTCAGTTCGGCCACCGCCGCCTCCCGGCTCCGTTCGGCGCAACCAGAACTTCCCCCTCTCCAATCCCTTCACCAGAAGCCTTCTCTGCCTCCCCTAAACACTTCCCCCTACTCCATTTCGATCGAGAACCACCGCCGCCCCGAAACCACTTTTCCCCGAAGCTTTCCTCCGCCGAGGAGCTCGCCACCGACAGCACACGCCGTCCCCACTGACCCAGCGACTACCAGCAGGATCGCCCTCGATCCGCGGATCCATCGCCGCCCTCCAGAGGCCGCGAGGAGCCGCCGCTCGCCGACGTTGGTCGCCGGAGTCCCGCCTCCGCTCGGGACAGAGGGAGAAGGAGGAGGGGCGGACTAGTCAAACCTGACTAGTGGGCCACCTAGGACCCACTGTTAGTGACACCCCACGCCATCCACGTGTTTAAGTGAAGGCGTAAACTTCAGGAGTACGCCTCCTCTGTACCGAAAGCGTATTTCTATCTGAATCGTTTTCTTTTCTGTTTTATTTTTAAATAACAGATTTGACCAAATCTTTGACTGGCTATAACTTTCTAAATATAAGTCCAAATGAAATGATTCTTTTTCCTACCTTCCTCAAATTTGATCTAGTTTATTTTAAGATTTATTTGAAAAAATTTCAAACAACTTTTTGGTTCTGTTTTTGAAATGTGTGTTAATTCATATATTTTTTAAATAGGATTTTGGGGAGAGAGAAGAAACTTTCAAAAGTTTTGGAGAGCACCTCACCCCTCCACAACATTGAAGGCAAGCATTCTCAACCCCGGCATAATATTTTTGGTGTGATCGTTGATACATTTATAACACCACCGCATTTCGAAGGACTTGTTATTTCATGTGATATGATCATATGCATGGGTGCATGTTGTTGATTTCCATGCTGTTGGAAATGGATTCACTTGTGATGATAATCACCCTCATGTGCCTTGCATGCATACCGGCAGGAACCCGGGAAAACCTCGGCCTTGGGTAGGCATGAGTTTGTCGCCGGTCTCCGTCGGGACGGTTATGTCTGGTATGGCATGGTAAGGTGATATGAGCGGTGACTCTGTTGGATGAAATATATTCGTCATGCTAATCATGCAGGGAATACTTGAACCTCCTGAGTCGACCGTAGATCGAGTCTTGTTCCAGTAACCCCCATACTTGTTTCGTACTACCACTCGTCTCTACAGCAAGTAGAGTACGGTTCAGTAAGTTATCAACCTCTTTCCAGCACACACCGTACAGAGAGGCCATGGTGGAAGATACCGGTTGTAGCTGGTAGGCAGGCCACCTGGTCCGGGGGCATGGGTGTTTCCGGTTGGGACCGAGAGGGGAGGCCACCCCTTAGAGCGCGCGATATAAATTTGATCCCATGCTACGCGAGGTTGTAGCCTCCCCACTTAGAGTTTGCTTAACAGGTGTCGTGGGTGATTCCAGACACGTGTGAGATAAGCTGGTGTGTGCAAGTTAGGTGTGTTTTCAACAAAAAGACCGTAGACGGAATTAGTCCCGATGGACTAAAGAGATCCATTACTCGTGGGTAAAGAGTACACCCTCTGCAGAGAATAAACCTATTCGAATAGCCGTGTCCATGGTTAAGGATTACAGTCTGGGTTGGGTCAGGTGTCGGTCTTAGTGTCGGTCTTCGGAGGTGAAACTGTTAACCAGAAAATGGAATTACTACTCATGACTTGTGATATCTATGATGATTATTATTATTGTTGACTAACCCATGATATTATTGTTATTATCGAGTATCTCTGGGATGGTTCTACCTCCAGGATATTCATTATGATTGTTTCTTTTAAAGCCCTTTATGTGGCGTCGCTCAGACGCCCGACTGTGGCATTTATTTTAAAGCCCTTTATGTGGCGTCGCTCAGACGCCCGACTGTGGCATTTCTTTTAAAGCCCTTTATGTGGCGTCGCTCAGACGCCTGACTGTGGCATTTCTTTTAAAGCCATGTATGTGGCGTCGCTCAGACGCCCGACTGTGGCATTTCTTTTAAAGCCCTTTATGTGGCGTCGCTCAGACGCCCGACTGTGGCATTTCTTTTAAAGCCCTTTATGTGGCGTCGCTCAGACGCCCGACTGTGGCATTTCTTTTAAAGCCCTTTATGTGGAGTCGCTCAGACGCCCGACTGTGGCATTTCTTTTAAAGCCCTTTATGTGGCGTCGCTCAGACGCCCGACTGTGGCATTTCTTTTAAAGCCCTTTATGTGGAGTCGCTCAGACGCCCGACTGTGGCATTTCTTTTAAAGCCCTTTATGTGGCGTCGCTCAGACGCCCGACTGTGGCATTTCTTTTAAAGCCCCTTATGTGGCGTCGCTCAGACGCCCGACTGTGGCATTTCTTTTAAAGCCCTTTATGTGGTGTCGCTCAGACGCCCGACTATGGCATTGCTTGTTATTTATTTCATAAATTTTAATACTACTATGTATTGCATTTTTTTTATAAATAACCGCCTGCACGCATCAGTATTTTATTTACTATTTTGGACTGATGTCATGAGCATAAAAATATTTTTAGCACATCATGGTTATATTATACCTGTGTTCATAATGTTTGCGAGTACATTCAAAGTACTCACTGGCTTGTCCCTGGCTATTGTCTTGGCCAGATTTTGCTCGCACGGAGAGGAGCAACGCGATGCCAGCCGCGGAACCCACTCAATGGAGATAGCAGCCTCGCGAAGATAGGAATTAACATGGTCAGCTGTTCCCGTGGGAAATGAAGTCCCATAGACACAGATGTTTCACAACCCGCTTCCGCCATCAACCACTAGAAACCATTTGTTGTACTCACAGGCCAGAATGGTCTTGTACTACATATATTGTATTTTGCTTGAAATTTCTGTATCAAGTTGGAGCCTCATCAGCTAACAGTAATCCTGGGGCTGATGAGCACGACGGTCTTTTCTGGAAATTTATTACCCGGAAAACCCGGTCATGACAGACTTGGTATCAGAGCCAGGCTGACCATTGGCTAATCCTATCTTAGCCAGGTCAATAAACTAGGCAAACCAACCCACCAGACCTTAACCAAACCCCAGCCAAGCTTCTCGTGCAAGATAGCCACACAGTGACCCAACACTTTTGGCAGTCGGTGCCCAACCTATCAACCTAACCTGTCACTCATGCGCCAGTGACCGGCCCCTAAATAGTCCTTTCTCACAAGCGTGCGAAGGAAGATTCCGTCCCTTTTCCCTATAAAAGGGGCGCGCTAACACCAAACCAGCACACACAGCCGCTACCCCAAACCCAGCCATAATGCCTGGACCTATAGTGCACAACGAAACCATAGCAACCAACCTTGGAGGTTTTGTGACCATCCTCGCAAACCTCACCCGTCGTGCCTACGCGTTAGAGGAGCCACCAGAATATGTTGTGTATAAAGGACCCATGAGCGGTGAAGACCGCCAATTCTGGGCCACTGTGCACATTTACGGTAGGAGTCTAGCACCCGAGCGCCCCTACCGGTTCACCGGAAGAACAACATCCTTTGAGCCACAAGCCATCCAGCTAGCCGCTCGAGAGGCTATAGTTCATCTCAGGCACTTGTCACCCAGAGTTAACTGTCGCTCGTTCCACTACTACCCCAGACGTGAAGGGTATGGTAGACCACCCCAAGTTGCCAATGGAGATCACGAGACGGACTCCGCATTGTTGCACCTAGTGCGCTATGTAAGTGCACTAGAGGCACCGTTCGACCAGATCACTATTGATCTAATCGCAGCTCGTGGAGAGCTGGTTCGTCGAGCCCCGGCGAGAGAAGAAAACGAGCCCAACACCGACAACCCAGTCGTGCTGTTTGGACAACCGATCGAGACCCCGAGATCTGCCCCAGCCATCGGCCAAGGTGCTGCGATAACCCCAGAAGTGCTTCGTCGCATATTGGGAGCACACTCCAACGGGGTTGTGGCCAACAATCCCCGCAATGGTCATTCTCACTACCCCGACCCTGCAGTTCCTCCGCCATCTCCGACTAATCCCGGCAGAGAAACACGTGGAGAAGCCTCGACATCCACCAGGCACGCCCGTTTAGACATAAACGAGGTAGACTAAGCCGTATGAGTAGCACCAAGTTTCAATGTATCCTCGCTTTGTAATCACGTGACCGTGTATATTAACGCAGCCTGTCGTTGTGCCTCTGTCTTAATAGTAGCCTTGCATAATTGGTCAGCGCATAGCTGCATATTTTTCCGGGCGCAACTACCAAAACCAACCCGACGACAACCACAGTAACGCGTCTTTTTATGAGATATGTGTATCTCTGACACTGACCCGACCTTTGGAGCTAAGCTAGCAAATTTTTACCTTTCACCACGGTAAAACGATCCGGCTCCATTGCTATATAAAGGCCACCTTGTGACCTTACCCAGCAACCCTCACTTTGTGCACAACACTCACGCTTTTTCCTGTCATGCCGAACCCCAGCATTCATCTGAGAACCCCAGATGCAACCCCAGGTAGCTTTGTCAAAATATTGTGGGATTTTACCCGCAGTACCATGGGTTCTACCCAGCCACCCCAGTACGAGCTGTTCAAATCAAGGATCACCCCATCCACCTCAGAATATTGGGCAGCAGTACACATTCCTCCTGTAGACCCCAACCAAGATCCAACGGAAGTTTCCTTCGTGGGGAAATCTATGCCAACCCCACACTTGGCCATAGAGGCTGCTGCGAAAGAAGCGATTGCTCGTCTTCGATCCGCAGTACCCTATGCCCACGAACGAGGATATCATTACTTTCCGAGTCGTGCAGCACCCGGAGAAGTAATGTCTTTTCCCGGTGGACGTATTGAGAGAGACCCAGTTCTGGCCAACCTTATCCAGTACATCATTTCTCAAGAGCATTTAAACCAGCGAGTGATGGATTATCTCCAGAGCCTCACAGATTTAAATCCTCAGATTGCCATCGGCAGACCACTGAGACCCGACACGGAGAGACGCATACATCGACTGGTCAATCCACTGCCTCCAATTGAAGAAGAACGTATTCCTTTACCAGAGACATTTTATCAGAACCCCGCCCAGTTACCATTTTCATTTTAGACGTCACTACTGTATTTGTTCTTTGCAGCATTTATTTATGTGTATGACTTATGCGTAATACCCTGAGTTTGTACGACGAGTCAATTATTTGGCTTCTGCTAATGTGTGTAGTTTTTGTTGTGGTTTATGCTCCTTTAAATTAACTGTTTTTCCCTCGCAAAAACCTGGAGTGAGATTTTCTTTTCCCTGAGTTGCTACATCTACACTTCTCACGACATGGATTATTTAATGTCACTCAGCACCACGAGCAGACTCACAACCATAATCATTCGGACACATACACTGTTTGCAAAACTTTGCAACGGTGTTACATCCAGCTAATCACCCCCTAACAACAGTTAGCACCCGGCACACCCCATCTACTCCTCATGATCACCACCACTGCGGAGAACCAACACCCGAGCCGCAGCATCGCGATACTCGTCGAAGATTATCGCGCACAGGAGCACAGAGAGCCCCAGCAGCGTCACCAGCCCTCCGCATATCAGGATCACAAACCAGTCCGGCATCGCCTCCGCCATTAGAGCCTGGACCGAGCTTCTGTAAGCAGTAATGGAGAAAGAAGGAGGAGGAGAAGTGAGGCCAGGTGTGAGGAAGAAGAGAGAGGCACCCCGGCCATTTTTATATCTCGAGTTCGGTGTACGGTGGGCGAAGTCCACCAACGCCGCTCGTCGCCGATCGCCGGTGTTCGGAGTCGAATCCGCGAGCAGTGCCGACAGCACGCTGGCCCGCGAGGTGAGTGCACGCTGCACCGGCACCTAGCACGCCGCGAACTACCACGGTACGGCCTAGATGCCCTACACACTAGGCGTCGCCGGTGGAGAAAGCGCGCGGGAGAGAGGAAGAAGAAAGGGCCAGAGGGAGAAGAAGAGGAGACTGACAGTGGACCCCGGGTCCACCTGTCGGCCAGAGAGAGCAGTGTGCTCTCGGGTACAACCAGCGTATATCTAAATTTAGGAGTTATCCTAAATTTATATCCAGCGTAGAAATCACCCGTTTTTGTCCCGAACCATAGACTTTTCCGCGCAGCCCCAGTTTTTCACACTGTGGTTTTTTACCACTTATTGCCCTCTCACTGTAGCCACATCGTCATTGCGTAATTATTTTCTTAACACCGCTTTTAGCAAATCTCGAGGACGAGATTTTTTTAAGGGGGTTAGTATTGTGACACCCCAAAATTTTGGCCTTGTTTTAATGGAATAAAATTTTGCCAGGATTTAAAACTTTGAATTTTTGAGCTCCATTTTGATTTTGTTTAAATCATTTCCTTCCCTGTTATGATGAGTTTTTCCCAAAGAGAAAACTTTTCAAAAATGTTGTTGGACTTGTTTAACCTCTCAAGAAAAACTTTCCTTTTATCAGTGTAACTAATTAAATAATTAAGTTGCTTGATCTTTATTTTCTTGAAAAGGGTTTTCTAGGTTAAATGGCCTTATTTGAACTACAACCAATTGATAAATTCACTTAAAATTCCCAAAAATTTGGAGATGTCATGTGATGTTTTTAAATCACTTTTATGCTAAAATATATTTCATTCATGAAATATTTTGAGCCCTACACTCAATTTTTCATCTCTGGTCCAGAGTGCTTTTTGCACTACAACCTATTTAAATATTTCATTAAAACTTCTACAAAAATTAGGGGAGGTCAGTAGGAGCCTATTGTTTCACTTTGTGCAAAAACCTATTTATGTTCTTTGAAAAATTTGAGTGAATCAACCTCATATTCATTCTGGACCAACTTGATGGTTTGTACAGCAACCATGTTTTTACTTGCTCTTTAACCCTTGATCTTTTCTCCTACTTGTAGTCCCCCATGTTAAACCCTTAAGTCCAGGAGCATGCACCTTTTGGATCATTTTTGGTTCATGAAATAATGTCATTTATTTCCTGTCCAGAATTGAAGTTTTGTAAAACTTGCACTAACAAGTTTCTGCTTTTGTCCAACTAACATCACCACTCTCTCTTTCTTCCACAGAGACACTGATCTGGAGATTTTGGCCACTCCAAGAAATGCCTAAGTGCCCTTGGCATTTGTCAAACACCTTATGGGCATGAACAGTTTTGGCATGATTATAGATTTGTATGATGGACTTGTCCATCTGTCCAAACCATGTTGTCCAATAGCCTACTAATGGTCTCCAACCCAGACCTGTGGTTTTGCACTTGATCCCTAGCAGTTTTGGCTACCCTGGCATTTCATCAAACACCTTCTGTGCGTGCACTGGACGCGCCCAGAGCGCGCCAATTGCAGCCACGCGGCCGAGCCGACACGCTGGCCCCCTGGCTTTGGCCCACACGGCAGCACCTCGCCACGCACTCCCCTTCTCACCGCAACACGCCAAGCAGCCCCGCCGTGCCCGACAGGCCAAGCGCTAGCCGCCGCCGCCGCCCGACAGCCTCTGGCCATGTCGGTGCCGCCCAAGCCACTCCCACTCGCCACCTGCCCCTGTGAGCAGTGCGTGCTCATCCACAGCTTCGTCCCCTAGCGCTCGTCGCCGCCACGTTGCCCTGCAAGCTACAGAGAGGAGGTTCGCCGGAGAGCTTATCCGGCCGCCGCGGAACCGACCTCCACCGCCTATTTAAGGAAGCCCCGAGCGTCTCCGAGCCCTCAGGTAGCCTCACGCCGTCTCACTAGCGCCCCCATCGCCACCAATTGGAAGGGAGCAGGTCTTCTTCAACCTCTCCGGTCAGTTCGGCCACCGCCGCCTCCCGGCTCCGTTCGCGCAACCAGAACTTCCCCCTCTCCAATCTCTTCACCAGAAGCCTTCTCTGCCTCCCCTGAACACTTCCCCCTACTCCATTTCGATCGAGAACCACCGCCGCCCCGAAACCACTTTTCCCCGAAGCTTTCCTCCGCCGAGGAGCTCGCCGCCGACAGCACACGCCGTCCCCGCCGACCCAGCGACTACCAGCAGGATCGCCCTCGATCCGCGGATCCATCCCCGCCCTCCAGAGGCCGCGAGGAGCCGCCGCTCGCCGACGTTGGTCGCCGGAGTCCCGCCTCCGCTCGGGACAGAGGGAGAAGGAGGAGGGGCGGACTAGTCAAACCTGACTAGTGGGCCACCTAGGACCCACTGTCAGTGACACCCCACGCCATCCACGTGTTTAAGTGAAGGCATAAACTTCAGGAGTACGCCTCCTCTGTACCGAAAGCGTATTTCTATCTGAATCGTTTTCTTTTCTGTTTTATTTTTAAATAACAGATTTGACCAAATCTTTGACTGGCTATAACTTTTTAAATATAAGTCCAAATGAAATGATTCTTTTTCCTACCTTCCTCAAATTTGATCTAGTTTATTTTAAGATTTATTTGAAAAAATTTCAAACAACTTTTTGGTTCTGTTTTTGAAATGTGTGTTAATTCAATATATTTTTTAAATAGGATTTTGGGGAGAGAGAAGAAACTTTCAAAAGTTTTGGAGAGCACCTCACCCCTCCACAACATTGAAGGCAAGCATTCTGAACCCCGGCATAATATTTTTGGTGTGATCGTTGATACATTTATAACACCACCGCATTTCGAAGGACTTGTTATTTCATGTGATATGATCATATGCATGGGTGCATGTTGTTGATTTCCATGCTGTTGGAAATGGATTCACTTGTGATGATAATCACCCTCATGTGCCTTGCATGCATACCGGCAGGAACCCGGGAAAACCTCGGCCTTGGGTAGGCATGAGTTTGTCGCCGGTCTCCGTCGGGACGGTTATGTCTGGTATGGCATGGTAAGGTGATATGAGCGGTGACTCTGTTGGATGAAATATATTCGTCATGCTAATCATGCAGGGAATACTTGAACCTCCTGAGTCGACCGTAGATCGAGTCTTGTTCCAGTAACCCCCATACTTGTTTCGTACTACCACTCGTCTCTACAGCAAGTAGAGTACGGTTCAGTAAGTTGTCAACCTCTTTCCAGCACACACCGTACAGAGAGGCCATGGTGGAAGATACCGGTTGTAGCTGGTAGGCAGGCCACCTGGTCCGGGGGCATGGGTGTTTCCGGTTGGGACCGAGAGGGGAGGCCACCCCTTAGAGCGCGCGATATAAATTTGATCCCATGCTACGCGAGGTTGTAGCCTCCCCACTTAGAGTTTGCTTAACAGGTGTCGTGGGTGATTCCAGACACGTGTGAGATAAGCTGGTGTGTGCAAGTTAGGTGTGTTTTCAACAAAAAGACCGTAGACGGAATTAGTCCCGATGGACTAAAGAGATCCGTTACTCGTGGGTAAAGAGTACACCCTCTGCAGAGAATAAACCTATTCGAATAGCCGTGTCCATGGTTAAGGATTACAGTCTAGGTTGGGTCAGGTGTCGGTCTTAGTGTCGGTCTTCGGAGGTGAAACTGTTAACCAGAAAATGGAATTACTACTCGTGACTTGTGATATCTATGATGATTATTATTATTGTTGACTAACCCATGATATTATTGTTATTATCGAGTATCTCTGGGATGGTTCTACCTCCAGGGATATTCATTATGATTGTTTCTTTTAAAGCCCTTTATGTGGCGTCGCTCAGACGCCCGACTATGGCATTTCTTTTAATGCCCTTTATGTGGCGTCGCTCAGACGCCCGACTGTGGCATTTCTTTTAAAGCCCTTTATGTGGCGTCGCTCAGACGCCCGACTGTGGCATTTCTTTTAAAGCCCTTTATGTGGCGTCGCTCAGACGCCCGACTGTGGCATTTCTTTTAAAGCCCTTTATGTGGCGTCGCTCAGACGCCCGACTGTGGCATCTCTTTTAAAGCCCCTTATGTGGCGTCGCTCAGACGCCCGACTGTGGCATTTCTTTTAAAGCCCTTTATGTGGTGTCGCTCAGACGCCCGACTGTGGCATTGCTTGTTATTTATTTCATAAATTTTAATACTACTATGTATTGCATTTTTTTATAAATAACCGCCTGCACGCATCAGTATTTTATTTACTATTTTTGACTGACGTCATGAGCATAAAAATATTTTTAGCACATCATGGTTATATTATACCTGTGTTCATAATTTTTGCGAGTACATTCAAAGTGCTCACTGGCTTGTCCCCGGCTATTGTCTTGGCCAGATTTTGCTCGCACGGAGAGGAGCGACGCGATGCCAGCCCCGGAACCCACTCAATGGAGATAGCAGCCTCGCGAAGATAGGAATTAACATGGTCAGCTGTTCCCGTGGGAAATGAAGTCCCATAGACACAGATGTTTCACAACCCGCTTCCGCCATCAACCACTAGAAACCATTTGTTGTACTCACAGGCCAGAATGGTCTTGTACTACATATTTTGTATTTTGCTTGAAATTTCTGTATCAAGTTGGAGCCTCATCAGCTAACAGTAATCTTGGGGCTGATGAGCACGACGGTCTTTTCTGGAAATTTATTACCCGGAAAACCCGGTCGTGACACTGGGTAAGGACACCGCAAGATTGAACCCAAAGCTAAGCACTTCTCCCATGGCAAGAAAGATCAATCTAGTAGGCCAAACCAAACTGATAATTCGAAGAGACTAGCAAAGATAACTCAATCATACATAAAAGAATTCAGAGGTGATTCAAATATTTATCATAGATAAACTTGATCACAAACCCACAATTCATCGGATCTCGACAAACACACCGCAAAAAGAGTTTACATCGAATAGATCTTCACAAGAGAGGGGGAGAACATTGTATTGAGATCCAAAAAGAGAGAAGAAGCCATCTAGCTAATAACTATGGACCCGAAGCTCTGTGGTAAACTGCTCACAACTCATCGGTGGGGCTATGGAGTTGATGTAGAAGCCCTCCATGGTCGATTCCACCTCCGGCAGAGAGCCGGCGAAGGCTCCAAGATGGGATCTTCCGGATACAGAAGGTTACGGTGGTGGAAATTGTGTTTCGGGTGCTCCATGGATGTTTTCGGGGTACGTAGGCTTATATAGGAGGAAGAAGTACGCAGGTGGCCGCCCGAGTGGCCCACGAGAGAGGGGGGTGCGCCCTACCCTCTTGTGGCCTCCTCGGCTGCTTCTTGACTTGCACTCCAACTCCTCTGGATCACGTTCGTTCCAAAAATCACGCTCCTGAAGGTTTCATTCCATTTGGACTCCGTTTGATATTCCCTTTCTTTGAAATACTGAAATAGGCAAAAACACAGCAATACGGGCTGGGCCTCCAGTTAGTAGGTTAGTCCAAAAAATGATATAAATGTGTAAAATAAAGCCCATAAACATCCAAAAGGGGTAATATAATAGCATGGAACAATAAAAAATTATAGATACGTTGGAGACGTACCAAGCATCCCCAAGCTTAATTCCTACTCGTCCTCGAGTAGGTAAATGATAAAAACATAATTTTTGATGTGGAATGCTACCTAGCATAATTCTCAATGTAATTTTCTTTATTGTGGCATGAATGTTCAGACCAAAATGATTCAATACAAAATTTTAATATTTACATAAAAATAATAATACTTCAAGCATACTAACTAAGCAATCATGTCTTCTCAAAATAACATGGCCAAAGAAAGTTCATCCCTACAAAATCATATAGTTTGGTCATGCTCCATTTTTGTCACACAAGAATGCTCTCATCATGCACAACCCCGATGACAAGCCAAGCAATTGTTTCATACTTTAGTAATCTCAAACTTTTTTCAACTTTCACGCAATACATGAGCGTGAGCCATGGATATAGCACTATGGGTGGAATAGAATATAATGAGGGGGTTATGTGGAGAAGACAAAAAGGAGAAAGTCTCACATCGATGCGGCTAATCAATGGGCTAGGGAGATGCCCATCAATTGATGTCAATGCACGGAGTAGGGATTGCCATGCAACGGCTGCACTAGAGCTATAAATGTATGAAAGCTCAACAAAAGAAACTAAGTGGTTGTGCATCCAACTTGCTTGCTCACGAAGACCTAGGGCACTTGAGGAGGCCCATTGTTGGAATATACAAGCCAAGTTCTATAATGAAAAATTCCCACTAGTATATGAAAGTGACAAAACAAGAGACTCTCTATCATGAAGATTATGGTGCTACTTTGAAGCACAAGTGTGGCAAAGGATAATAGCATTGTCCCTTCTCTCTTTTTCTCTCCCTTTTTTTGGGCCTTCTCTTTTTTATGGCCTTTCTCTCCCCCTTTTTTTTAAATTCCTCACTTGAGACAATGCTCTAGAAAATGATGATCATCACACTTCTATTTATTTACAACTCAATGATTACAACTCGATGCTAGAACAAAAGATGACTCTATATGAATGCCTCCGGCGGTGTACCGGGATATGCAGTGAACCAAGAGTGACATGTATGAAAGAATTATGAACGGTGGCTTTGCCACAAATACTATGTCAACTACATGATCATGCTAAGCAATATGACAATGATGAACGTTTCATGATAAACGGAATGGTGGAAAGTTGCATGGCAATATATCTCGGAATGGCTATGGAAATTCCATAATAGGTAGGTATGGTGGCTGTTTTGAGGAAGATATAAGGAGGTTTATGTGTGAAAGAGCGTATCATATCACGGGGTTTGGATGCACCGGCGAAGTTTGCACCAACTCTCAATGTGAGAAAGGGCAATGCACGGTACCGAAGAGGCCTAGCAATGATGGAAGGGTGAGAGTGCGTATAATCCATGGACTCAACATTAGTCATAAAGAACTCACATACTTATTGCAAAATCTACAAGTCATCAAAAACCAAGCACTACGCGCATGCTCCTAGGGGGATAGATTGGTAGGAAAAGACCATCGCTCGTCCCCGACCGCCACTCATAAGGAGGACAATCAAAGAACACCTCATGTTTCAAATTTGTTACATAACGTTTACCATACGTGCATGCTACGGGACTTGCAAACTTCAACACAAGTATTTCTCAAATTCACAACTACTCAACCACAACTTTGATATCACTACCTCCATGTCTCAAAACAATCATCAAGCATCAAACTTCTCTTAGTATTCAATGCACTTTATATATAAGTTTTTATTATATCCCTCTTGGATGCCCATAATATTTGGACTAATTTCATAACCAAAGCAAATTACCATGCTGTTCTAAAGACTCTCAAAATAATATAAGTGAAACACTAGAGCAAATGACAAACTACTCCGAAAGATATAAGTGAAGATCAATGAGTAGTCGAATAATTATGCAGCTATGTGAAGACTCTCTAACATTTAAGAATTTCAGATCTTGGTATTTTATACAAACAGCACGCAAAACAAAAGAAAATAAAATGACGCTCCAAGCAAACACATATCATGTGGCGAATAAAAATATAGCTCCAAGTAAAGTTACCGATAAACAAAGACGAAAGAGGGGATGCCTTCCGAGGCATCCCCAAGCTTAGGCTTTTGGTTTTCCTTGAATATTACCTTGGGGTGCCTTGGGCAACCCCAAGCTTAGGCTCCTTCCACTCCTTATTCCATAGTCCATCGAATCTTTACCCAAAACTTGAAAACTTCACAACACAAAACTTCACAGAAAACTCGTGAGCTCCGTTAGCGAAAGAAAACAAAACACCACTTCAAGGTACTGTAATGAACTCATTCTTTATTTATATTGGTTTTAAACCTACTGTATTCCAACTTCTCTATGGTTTATAAACTATTTTACTAGCCATAGATTCATCAAAATAAGCAAACAACACACGAAAAAAAAAACTGTCAAAAACAGAACAGTTTGTAGTAATCTGTGACTAATGCGAATTTCTGGAACCCCAAAAATTCTAAAATAAATTGCTGGACATGAGTAATTTATCTATTAATCATCTGCAAAAATAATTAACTAAATATCACTCTCCAATAAAAATGGCAGCAATTCTCGTGAGCGTTAAAGTTTCTGTTTTTTACAGCAAGATCAAATTAACTATCATCATGGGTTATCCTATAGGTTCTACTTGGCACAAACACTAACTAAAGGATAAAAACACATATAAGAAGAAAGTAGATGCATGATTTATTACTAAACAGGAACAAAAACAAAAAACACAAAGAAAATTGGGTTGCCTCCCAACTAGCACTATCGTTTAACGCCCCTAGCTGGGCATAAAAGCGAAGATAGATCTAAGTAGTGCCATCTTCGACACTTGATTCATAGGTAGCTCGCATGATAGATTCATAAGATAATTTGACTTTCTTTCTTGGAAAGTTCTCCATGCCTTTCTTTAATGGAAATTGGAATCTAATATTCCCTTCCTTCATATCAATAATCGCACCAATCGTTCTAAGGAAAGGTCTACCAAGAATAATAGGGCAAGAAAGATTGCAATCTATATCAAGAACAACAAAATCTATGGGCACCAAATTTCTATTTGCAACAATGAGAACATCATTGATCCTTCCCATTGGCTTTTTAATGGTGGAATCCGCAAGGTGCAAATTTAAAGAGCAATCATCAAGATCATGGAAACCTAGAATAGCACATAAAGTTTTCGGAATCGTTGAAACACTAGCACCCAAATCACACAAAGCAAAATACTAATGATCTTTAATTTTAATCTTTATAGTAGGTTCCCACTCATCATTAAGTTTTCTATGTATAGAAACTTCCAAATTAAGTTTTACATCAAAATATTGATCAAGGCATCAATGATATGTTTGGTAAAAGCTTTATTTTGACTATAAGCATGAGGAGAATTAACAACGGATTGCAACAAGGAAATACAACTTTCTAAAGAACAATTATAATAATCAAATTCCTTGAAATTCGAGATAGTGGGTTCAATACTATTTAAAGTCGTGACCTCTCCAATCCCACTTTTACCAAATTTAGCATCAAGATCTAAAAACTCTGAATTCTTGGGACGCCTTCTAACTAAAGTTGACTCATATCCAGTCCCATTATTATCAAGATTCATATTGCAAAACAAAGATCTAATAGGGGACACATCAATAACTTTAAGATCTTCATCATTATTTTCATGGGAACTAGAAGAACACGCCTTTACAAAGCATCTTTCTTAGCACGCAATCTAGCGGTTCTTTCCTTGCACTCATCAATGGAAATTCTTATTACTTTGAGAGACTCATTGATATCATGCTTAGGAGGAGTAGATCTAAGTTTAAGAGAATCAACATCAAGCAAAAGTCTATCAAGGTTCCTAGCCAAATCATCAACTTTGAGCAACTTTTCTTCAAGCAAAGCATTAAATTCTTTTGAGAGATCATAAATTCTTTCACACTATTCTCAAAATCAGAGGGTGTCTTATTAAAATTACAATAAGAATTATTGTAGAAATTTCCATAATTATTAGAGGAATTACTAGGGAACGGTCTAGAATTAAAGTTTCCTCTATAAGCATTGTTTCCAAAACTATTCCTACCAACAAAATTCACATCCATAGATTCATTATTATTATCAATCAAAGTAGACAAAGGCTTATCATTGGGATCAAGAGGAGTATTTTTAGTAGCAAACAACTTCATAAGTTCATCCATCTTTCCACTCAAAACATTGATTTCTTCTATAGCATGCACTTTTTTACTAGAAGATCTTTCGGTGTGCCATTGAGAATAATTAGCCATAATATTATCAAGAATTTCTGTAGCATCTCCTAACTTGATTTCCATAAACGTGCCTCCCGCGGCTGAATCTGAAAGATTTCTAGAAGCGAAGGTCAAACCGGCATAAATTTTTTGAATGATCATCCATAAATTCAAACCATGAGTAGGGCAATTGCGAATCATCAATTTCATTCTTTCCCAAGATTGGGCAACATGCTCATGATCGAGTTGTTTAAAATCCGTAATATCGTTCCTAAGAGTGATAATCTTAGCAGGAGGAAAATACTTAGAGATAAAAGCATCTTCGCACTTGTTCCAAGAATCAATACTATTTTTAGGCAAAGACGAAAACCAAACTTTAGCATGATCTCTAAGTGAAAACGGAAATAACTTCAATTTAACAATATCATTATTCGTATCTTTCTTATTTTGCATATCACGCAAATCAACAAAGTTGTTTAGATGAGTAGCGGCATCTTCACTAGGAAGGTCGGCGAATTGATCTTTCATAACAAGATTCAGCAAAGCAGCATTGATTTCACAAGACTCAACATCATTAAGAGGAGACATCGGAGTGCTAAGGAAATCATTATTATTGGCATTGGAGAAATCACACAATTTGGTATTTTCTTGCGCCATGGCAACAAGTAATCCAACACATAGGCAAACAGAAAAAGGCAAGCAAAAAAGAGAGAGAGATTGGGAAAGAGAGGGCAAAAAAACGGCAAGGGTGAAGTGGGGGAGAGGAAAACGAGAGGCAAATGGCAAATAATGTAAATGCGAGGGAGATGAGTTTGTGATGGGTACTTGGTATGTCTTGACTTGAGCGAAGACCTCCCCGGCAACGGCGCCAGAAATCCTTCTTGCTACGTCTTGAGCTTGCGTTGCTTTTCCTAGAAGAGGAAAGGGTGATGCAGCAATAGTAGCATAAGTATTTTCCTCAGTTTTTCAGAACCAAGGTATCAATCCAGTAGGAGGCTCCTCAAAAGTCCCACGCACCTACACAAACAAACAAAGAACTCGCAACCAACGCAATAAAGGGGTTGTCAATCCCTTCACGACCACTTGCGAAAGTGAGATCTGATAGAGTAAGTATGATAAGATAAATATATTGTTGGTATTTTATAATATAGATGCAAAAAGTAAAGATGCAGATAAAAGTAGATTGAAAACTTATATGATAAAAGATAGACCCGGGGGCCATAGGTTTCACTAGTGGCTTCTCTCAAGATAGCATAAGTATTACGGTGGGTGAAAAAATTACTGTCAAGCAATTGATAGAAAAGCGAATAATTATGAGATTATCTAGGCATGATCATGTATATAGGTATCACGTCCGCAACAAGTAGACCGACTCCTGCCTGCATCTACTACTATTACTCCACACATCAACCGCTATCCAGCATGCATCTAGAGTATTAAGTTCATAAGAACAGCGTAACGCATTAAGAAAGATGACATGATGTAGAGGGATAAACTCAAGCAATATGATATAAACCCCATCTTTTTATTCTCGATGGCAACAATACAATACATGCCTTGCAACCCTTTCTGTCACTGGGTAAGGACACCGCAAGATTGAACCCAAAGCTAAGCACTTCTCTCATGGCAAGAAAGATCAATCTAGTAGGCTAAACCAAACTGATAATTCGAAGAGACTTGCAAAGATAACTCAATCGTGCATAAAAGAATTCAGAGAAGATTCAAATATTTCTCATAGATAAACTTGATCATAAACCCACAGTTCATCGGATCTCAACAAACACACCGCAAAAAGAGTTTACATCGAATAGATCTCCACAAGAGAGGGGGAGAACATTGTATTGAGATCCAAAAAGAGAGAAGAAGCCAACTAGCTAATAAATATCGACCCGAAGGTCTGTGGTAAACTACTCACAACTCATCAGAGGGGCTATGGTGTTGATGTAGAAGCCCTCCGTGGTCGATTCCCCCTCCAGCGGAGCGCCGGCGAAGGCTCCAAGATGGGATCTCGTGGATACAGAAGGTTACGGTGGTGGAAATTGTGGTTCGGTGACTCCCTGGATGTTTTCGGGGTACGTAGGTATATATAGGAGGAAGAAGTACGTCGGTGGCCGCTCGAGGGGCCCAGGAGACAGGGGCGCGCCCAGGAGGGGTGGGCGCGCCCTCCTACCTCCTGGCCACCTCGATTGCTTCTTGGCTTGCACTCCAAGTCCTCTGGATCATGTTCGTTCCAAAAATCACGCTCCCGAAGGTTTCGTTCCGTTTGGACTCCGTTTGATATTCCTTTTCTTCGAAATACTAAAATAGGCAAAAAAACAACAATACGGGCTGGGCCTCCGGTTAGTAGGTTAGTCCCAAAAATGATATAAATGTGTAAAATAAATCCCATAAACATCCAAAAGGGGTAATATAATAGCATGGAACAATCAAAAATTATAGATACGTTGGAGACGTATGAGACCGCTGCTGATACCACTATGATCGACTACCTCGACGACGACCCTCCTTCTTGTCTGAGCAACCAGGCAAGCCCCCCCCCTCTTTGAACATCTCGATATCGCCCATTCCATTCACTCATGCTTGCATTAGATTTTGCTATTATTATTGTTTGCTCCTATTCTGATGCATAGCCTGCTTTTGTAACCTGCTCATTGAATCTTACCTGCTTATCCTAAATTGCTTAGTATAGGTTGGTTAGTGATCCATCAATGACCCCCAGTACTTGTCCTTGTTGCCCCTGCTTCATCATCGACGACTTGATCAGCGTGATCGACGACCAGAGCCCAACACCTCACATCACGTCATGTGCCTTTTGTTTCTCGACTCTGCGGAGCTACTATCGAGTGCCGAGGGTGATCCCTCATAACGCACTCCGGATGATAATTCTGTAGTGTAGCTATTCGTTCGTGGTCATCGAGGGTGATTTCCTCTTTCACCATTCCCAATACGGCTCTGTCGTTCAAGACCTCAATTGTGGACCTCGAGGGTGGTTCCTCTTACGTTCACCTTGATGATTACGTTGAGTGGAATCCTCCGTGGGTGATTCCTCGGGTTTTCCCCTTGATGTGTGGACACACGGTTACCTTGACTTTACTTGAGACCATAGTTGAAGTCGGGTCGGCCTTGACGGGTACCCGCGAGTTGATGTGAAAGTCCGGCGGGCCTATAGAGCACCCGCGAGTTTTCCACGTGGCACGGCTGGGCAGTCTGGGCCCTTGTCGTAAGTCCACGAGACGGGGCGACGGGGTCACCTTATCGTGAGTCTCTGCTCATCTCTGCGAGCCCCCAATGCACTAACAGGTTTGGGTATTTGTTCTGAGTTGGCCTCTGGCCTTTACGCACTAACCACCACGCGAGAATAGATATGGGTCTCGATGTCATGGTATCAGCTGAAGCTTTGTCAGACGTCCAGTTCAGCAGTGCGGCATGGTCGGATCGTCCTGGCCATCTGAGGCAGTGCTGGTATCCACCCTGCTCGCAATGACCTGGAGTGCTATGGGCGATGGACCCAAGACCCCGGAGTGCTTAGGATGTAGACCGGCGGGGACCTCTCTGCTGAGCCTAGGTAGGGCTACAACATGTTGATCTTCCGAGGGCGGGCATTGACCCTAGAAAGGTGTGTCCGGCCAGAGTGATCGAGCGTGTTGGGTAACGTGGTGCACCCCTATAGGGAAGTTTATATTCGAATACCATGTCCAAGGTAATGGACGTTCAGACTTATATCCTGATCTTATATAACTAGAAATGGATACATGAGATATGTGATGGATATGTGGCTCCGAGATTGCTTTCTCGCATGGAGTCGAGGAAGGATCTCTGGGCGCTGTTTTTACAACATGCTTGTTAATTAAACTGCTATTCTTTACTCTTCTACATGCTGCAAGATGCTTGGAGTGCTTGAAAATGCTAGTCTTTGTTAGGCTAGGACTTCCCCTCTATTCTGGCATTCTGCAGTTCAGTCCACAAATACAACCCTTCCATTTGATACCAATGCATACTTAGCATAGATCTGATGCTTGCGTGTACTTTGGATGAGTACTCACGGTTGCTTTGCTACCCCTTTTCCCCCTTCCTTCTTCTTTCCCGTTTATGCCACCAGATGGTGGATCCTTGGAGCCAGATGCCACCGCCGATGGATGCTACTACGTGGAGACCGCCAACGACCAGGAGTAATTAGGAGGTCCCAGGCAGGAGGCCTTGACTCTTCGATCGTGTTGCTTTTTTGCTAGCCTTCTTAAGGCATCTTTGTTTAACTTAAGTCTGTACTCAGATATTGCTGCTTCCGTTGACTCTTGTGTATCGAGCTTGTATTCGAGCCCTCGAGGCCCCTGGCTTGTATTATAAAGCTTGTATTATTTTAATTTGTGTCTAGAGTTGTGTTGTGATATCTTCCCATGAGTCCTTGATCTTGATTGTACACATTTGCGTGTATGATTAGTGTATGATTGAATCAGGGGCGTCACAAGTTGGTATCAGAGCCGACTGCCTGTAGGATCCCCCTTTCCAACTCCTTGGCCGAAGTTGAGTCTAGTCTTTGAAAAACGGTTTTACTAACATGGCTGTGTGGCTTACGGGCCCATGTCGCCATTGGGTGGTAGTCGGACCTTTTATTCCTCGTCTATACTCTGGGACTCGGATCTCTCTTATATTTGGGTTAAATGGTTTTGCTAACTCTACCTGAGGTTCTCGTGATCACATCCACTCGGAGATTTGTATCATGCCTTTCTTGAATTGGGAGCCAGGATCTGCTTCACTTTGTCCACGGGCCGCAGAAATCCTTCTATCGAGGGCACCCCGCGTCGTCCCCTGCAGATTCCTTGCTCGAGTGGCACTACAAAAAAAAGACACATCCGTGACATTTTGGGCCAAACGAATTTTTTTTTCTGTCATGACACTTCTATGACGATAATTGTGACAAAACTCGGTATCATCATAGATGTGGTGGGCTCCTACTTCTATGACAAAAAATCATGACAGAAAATGGGCTTTTCGTCCTGGGCGGGCCGGAGAACCAGTTGCATGACATTCTTTGGGCCGTCCATGACGGAAAAAACCATGGTAGAAGCGAGGGGGAGGAAAATTTTGGGGAGTTGCCGGTTACGGTGGGAGGTCGGGGGCGGAGCGATGCGTGTTTCTCTCGTACGTACGCACGTGAGTGCGAGGTGTTGGCTCTAAGTGAAGCCGAGTGAGGCGTTAGGCTCTAACTGAACCCGAGCAATTGCACTGCAGGCTACACATTACTGAACCCGAGCGATCGATCGATGGCTGTTAACTGAACCCGATGGAGCGATTCCTTTGCCACTGCTGCTAACTGAAGCCGATCGATTGGATGAACAGTGAGCGTTGCGGGGGGGGGGGGGGGTTGGATGAACAGTGAGCGGTGGTGTTGCCTCTGGATGAACAGGAACCCGTGGTGTGGAGGGCTGGGTGAACAGTAGACGATGGAGGGGTGGCCGTGGAGGGGTGGTTGAACAGGACCCCATGGTGTGGAGGGCTGGATGAACAGTAGACGGTGGAGGGGTGCCCGTGGAGGGGTGGTTGAACAGTAGCCGGTGGAGTAGCGCACGGTGGAGGCTGGATGAACAGGAGCCTGTGGAGGCTGGAGGAGGTCGACGGTGGAGATGAACAGTATCCCGTGGAGTCCCGTTTTGCGGTACACCACACCCCTGCTGATGAACAGGACCCCCGTTTCGACCGTCGGAGGTCTGTTTCGTCCGTTTTGCGGTACGCCACACCCCTCCCGATGAACAGGACCCCCGTTTCGACCGTAGGAGGTCCGTTTCGTCCGTTTTGCGGTACGCCACACCCCTCCCGATCAACAGGAACCCCGTTTCGACCGTAGGAGGTCCGTTTCCTACATTGTGCTGTACGCCAAGCCTCGTTTCCATCGCCCGTTCCGCCCAAGCCGGTTGGCTCCCACGCGTTCCGTTGCCTCCCGATGAACACGACGCATTCCGTTGCATCCCCATGAACACGACGCATTTCGTTGCCTCCCGACGAACACGATGCATTCCGGTGCATCCCCATGAACACGACACATTCCCTTGCCTCCCCATGAACATGAGCCCTCGCCATACGTATGCGCGACTAGGCGTTCAAGACCCCACCCGTATGTACACATACGTGGCCGTATTTTCTTTCTTGCACCCTGGCCGCTGTACGTACGTGTACATGCTACGTGCGCGCCTCTACTATGACACGTGCGTGCCTCTACAACGACCAGTATGTACGTACACGTTCGCGACCAGAATGACAACGCTACGTATGCTTCGACCAGGTGAGTCCCGACTGTCAGGCACTTCCTTGCGTGCGAAAATGTGGCTGGTGGGTCCCAGCAGTCAGAGGGGCGAATCGTTTTTTTTTGCCCGGACGCACTTCATTGCGTGCGAAGGTGTAGCTGGTGGGTCTCAGTAGTCAGGGGGGAAACGTTTTTTCGCGAAATACGGTGGCCCGTCCGGTGGGTCCCCGCTGTCAGGTGGAGGAATAATTATTTTCCGCGTAATAAGGAGGCACTTCCTTGCTGCGGCCGTGGACCTAGCTGTCAGCCTCTCCACATACAGTCCACGTCCGATGGAAATTGTTCCTTGACCACGTTGACCATGCCACGCCGAGAGCACCAGGGCGGTGGACGACGGCGAGGCATAGGAAGGGGACGACGGGGAGCCGGGGAAGACGGGGCAGTGGAAGCCTGTGCCGAGAGGAGTACGAGGGTTCACTGGTTCGGCTGCGGTGTGAGGCTGCCGTTGCCGCAAGGCCTTGCCAGCGGTCGGAATAGTAGGGGCGGTGAGGCCTCCGCGGTAGCACATCCGGCCACGGGAGGCAGGAGCATGCAGCACGACCGACGCTGCTTTGGGCGGCTGGAGCAAGAAGACTAGAGGTTGAAGAAGCACTACGGCCGTTGGATGGACATCATACGATCACTTGAGCTAGAATCGTTTATATTGACTAAGTTGACAAAGCCCTCCGTCCCCGTCAACTTAGTAGGCCCACAATCAGCCTCCCACCAAGGTGGGTCCCAGCTAGCTGGGGGGGTATTCATTTTTTTGTGCGTAATAAGGAGGCACTTCCGGTGGGTCCGAGCTGACAGCAGGGGGAAAGTTTTTTCGCGAAATACGGTGGCCAGTCGGGTGGGTCCCAGCAGTCAGGGGCAAACATTTTTTTTCACAAAATACTGGTGGCCCGTCCGATGGGTCCCTGCTGTCAGGTGGAGGAATAATTATTTTCCGCGTAATAAGGAGGCACTTCCTTGCGGCTGCCGTGGACCCAGTTGTCGGCCTCTCCACGTACAGTATTCTTTCGATGGAATTTGGTCGTTGACCACATTGACCGTGCCGTGCCGAGAGCACCACGGCGGTGGACGACGGCGAGGCCTAGGAAGGGGACGACGCGGAGCTGGGGAAGACACGGCAGTGGATGCCCACACGGAGAGGAGTACGAGGGTTCAATGGTTCGGCTGCGTTGCCGTCGCCGCAGAATAACAGGGGTTGTGGGTGAGTGTAGTGGAGGGATGGCCTGGCCAGCGGTGGGAGTTGTATGGCGGCGGTGGGGCCTCCGCGGTAGCACAGCCGGCCACGGGAGGCAGGAGCAGGCGGCACGACCGGAGCTGCTTTGGGCGGCTGGAGCAAGAAGACCAGAGGTTGAAGAAGCACTACGGCCGTTGGATGGACATCGTACGGTCAGTCGAGCTAGAATCGTGCATATTGACTAAGTTGACAAAGCCCTTCGTCCCCGTCAACTTACTTGGCCCACTATATAGGGTCCCAGCTAGCTGGGGGAGTATTCTTTTTTTGGGCGTAATAAGGAGGCACTTCCTTGCGTGCGAAGATATAGTTGGTGGATCTGAGCTATCAGCGGCGGTAACATTTTTTTCGCGAAATACAGAGGCCCTTTTGGTGGGTCCCAGATGTCAGGTGGAGGAATCATTATTTTGCGCGTAATAAGGAGGCATTTCCTTGCGTGCGGCCGTGGACCCAACTATCAGCCTCTCCACGTACAGTCCACTTCCGATGGATGTCGTTCATTGACCACGTTGACCAGGCCGCGTCGAGAGCACCAGGGTAGTGGACAACGGCGAGGCCTAGAAAGGGAACGACATGGAGCCAGGGAATACTCAACAGTTATTTCCCACACGGAGGAGTACGAGGGTTTACTGGTTTGTCTGCCGTCGCCGGAGAATAACAACATGTGTGGGACTGAGGGTGAGTAGAGGGATAGGTAGGCCAGCGATGGGAGTATGGTGGGGCGGTGAGGCCTGCGCGGCAGCAAAACCAGCCGCGGGGAGGAGGGAGCAGGCAGTCCCGCCGGCGCTTGTTTGAGCGGCTGGAGTAGGAAGAGCGGAGATTGAAGAAGCACGACGGCCGTTGGATGGACATCCAACAGTATTCAGGCCATATGTGGAAAGCCTCAAATCTGTGGAAAACAGCATACAGCCCATCTGCCATTATTTCAAATAGTTTATAGCCCGTTTGCTAATTCTTACGGGTTTTTTGGAGCCCATATTCTTTTTCTTAGCATTACAGCCCATATTGTGGCAATGGTTAAAAAATTATACGAAATTTTGCATATGTCGGTGCGGTCTGAACGGCTTTTAATCCCGAAATTTCGAGTCACATTCAGTCTGATTTTAAAAATAAATGTATATCAATATAAAATCCAATTAATTGTCCATGCATAAAAATCAATGCAATTTAAAAACTCGAAATAAAAAAAGATATTCCAAACTAATTATCGGTTTGATGTGTTTTAAAAATGTACAGCCCATTTCTCATTACTGATAGGCCATTTTCTCCGCGAGCCGAATGAAGCTCTCCTCGTCTAGCTCAACAGGCGTGATAAAGTGACTTACTTGACAAATCACAAAAAACTGGGCTAGCCATTTTCAAAAAGAAAAAAAACTATTGGGCTGGTATGTGGTAAACATAAAAGAAAAGGTTGTCTAGACAGGCCAGAGTGTCCCGCATAGCCCAGTTGACACCTTGCTTCCGTCTCAAAAACATATTAGATAAATGCCACTCCAATTATGGCGATTCATAGAAATGCCACTGCAATTTCCAAACTTTGAAAAATGCCACTGCAATTTTTGCAAACTTTGGAAAACGCCACTGCAGTTTGCAAACTTTGAAAAACGCCACTCCAGACTTCAAAAAATGCCACTAGAAATGGCATAAAATGGCATTTTTCAAAGTTTGGAAATTGCAGTGGCATTTCTCAGAGGCATTTATCAAATTAACCCAAAACAAAAATAACTAGGCGAGCTGCTGGGTCCCTGGTGTCAGCCGCTCGTTGTGCAATTCTCTCGTTTATTGACTACGATGACAATGGCATGGGACCCAGATGTCAGAAATCCACTAGGAGGAGCCATTTTTTTATTGGGTTGAAATAAGGAGGCACTTGCTTGCATACTGCCATGACCTTGGCGGGTCCATGTTGTCATCCTCTCCATGTACAATCATCTCCTGATTGTGTATGCATCAACTTGCTAGGCCCACAAGTCATCCTCTAAACCCGTGGAGGACAAATACAACCCATTTAAAAAAATAACAGCCCATTCCATACGTTCAAACGGAAAGTTCAACATTCAGAGCAAAGTAACAGGTCTGATCCACATATAGAGTACTGAACTTCCACGTTGACAACCATCATAGCCAAGTTAACTATCTACTCCCACCAGACTAGTACTAACTAGACGATGTCGGCGGTACACGCTAAATGCCGGCACCGGCGTCCTGTGCCTCGCCTCGGACTTGCCAGAGGTGCGATAGGGCGCGTTGCTCGCGCGCGTTGGCCCTTTCCATGCCGGCGTGGTCCTCCGAAGCTTCGGCTTCCAAGCGGGAAACCCACTTGACGAGCTGGTAGTAAAAATCGGTGTCACGAATGCGTGCGTGCCCGACAGCCTCCAGGGCTATTTGCCGGGCGCCGGCCTCCACATAGTCGGCCCAGTTGCGGGCGCTCTGCTCGCGACTCAAAGCGTCCATGCGCTGATGCTCAATGTCCCGCTGGCGGCGCAAACCGGCGTTACACTGCTCCTCCGCCAGGCGGTCGCGCTCCAACAACTCCTGCTCCTCCGCCATGCGGTCGTGCTCCAATAACTCCTCGATCTGCGCATTGCCATCTAAAGACAAATAGAATGCCTCCTCCCTCTATCTGCCTTCCGGTGAAAAACCGAACACTAGTTCCGGCGGTGACCGCTTCCGGCGTCGCCTACCGCAGACGGGCGGGGGCATGGAGGACGTGGCGAGCGATGTCGGGCTGGTGGGGGCTTATGAGGATATGGCGAGTTGGTCACGGTGGCACTGGAGAATGCCGGGAAACAGTACTTATAGGGGGAAGGTAGCACGACGGTCATCGGAATTCAATGCATAATGGCTTAGCGCGCCAGCTTGTCATGGAAAACTAGGGAAACTGAAATTATGATTGTGCCATCCCGTCCCGTCTGGGTCGCACACCGGCGTGGCGGTCAAACAAGTGCACTCGAATCATCTCCCTCCTTGTCAATAATGATTTCACGGATTTAAAAAGCCCACAACAATTAAAGCGTATCTTTTTCGCATCAGTTAGCTGCCTTAATTACGGCCGGCTGCATGCAGGCACTCAGAATCGCTCGTAGGCAGTACGCGAAGTAGCATGCAACGAGTCGCAGCCAAGGGCACGCATGCAGCCACTTAAATCGCTGGAATTAATTAGGATTAAACTTCTGCATGTCGTTAATTATTGCCATGCCTTGGTCTTGCTGCTTTGCTCACGGGACTATTAAACCCGGACGGAGGGAGTACCTTGGTTGGTGAGAGGTTTGGATTAAGCCCTGCAAACCAGAAAGGAGGTACTAGTACGTGCGTGATCCGCTATTTATTTGTGTAGGATCGAGTAGGTCGTCTCTTCAATTGAGCCATGCAGACCGAAAATGAGGTAGTACGTGCGTGATACGCTATTTATCCATGTAGGATCGATAGTGTCGCTTGTCAGTTTCTTCAGAGGTAGGCATTTTTATTCAAAAAACTGCCACTTCACATCTTGCGTCGCAAATAAAACTGCCAGGTGCGCATTTGTAGGCTAGCTAGTGATCGGTCAGTAACTTGTAAACACTGAGCGAACAGAAATAAGTAACTGTCAATGCATCTCAATGATTCACAGATCATATACAAATATGTAGCTCCAAAAGCAAAGATCAACCACTTCGGATCTTGCGTCGCAACTAAAACTAACTAGTATGATTCCCATACATAAGATCGACATGTTAATGCATCTCAATGATTCACAGATCATATACAAATATGTAGCTCCAAAAGAAAAGATCTAGAAAAAACATATGTTCTTCCTACTAACATGGATGCTTCTCTTGGCCGACATTCAGTACAGACTGAAAGACAAATTTGTTTGTGAAGTCTACAATTCCTCTTGCAAACGTAAGTGGTTTCACCAACAGCTGGAACCATGAGAATGAACCACACATGATGGAGGAACCACTGTGAAATCGATGTTCGCAGTGATGGAAGAGGTGAAATCGATACAACTGAAACTGAGCATCCAATCATTGAATCATGTCCTGCACCTCCAATGTAGGTGATGGTGAAACCACTTACGTTTGCAGCTAGTAAACATATACCACACCATGTTCGTAGTGATAGAAGAGGTGAAATTGATACAACTGAAATTGAGCATCCAATCATTGAATCCTGTCCTGCACATCCAATGTAGGTCCACCCTGCCAATAAATTCACATGCAAACCACTAGTATTACTATCTAATGACAGTACAAAAAGAGTAGCAAGATAGTAGCAAACCATGTACCTTCGTAATGAACAGCTCATAGTGCCACCAATTGGATATAAAAGGTTTGGAAAAAAACATGCTCCTAATGTTGAACCAGTTGGACTTTTTGTGCAGCTCCACTAAAATTGAGCATCCCTATTTGCATAGATATTCAAAGTGTGATTAGTATAAAAGTGGCACTAGTTGAAGCATAGACTCACAAATATAAGCATTCCAATTTCTTAATGGGAAAACGTAGCAAGACTGTTTCTAACCACCTATTTGAAGAAATAAATAAAGCAACAGCAGCTGATGTCAGGAAGGCATACATAGTTTTTTTCTGAAAAACTGAGTCATTCCTGACCTTTCCTCATCTTTGAAGCAAATTTTGTGCAGTTCTACTAAAATAAAATGCCATCACCGCCTTGACAATTTAGTTACACTATACAAAAGAGAATGACTTAACATTACATCATGATGTCGGGTATGTAGTAGACAGGCATTAGAGACAAACATACAGACCTCCTCCGATAACATAATGAACATTAATTTTAACAAAGGTGTGACTAGCTTTACCGGGATAATTTCAGTGAACTCTACACCCTCTGTTCCTTAACATAAGACGTTTTCGCGATTCAATTTAATGTACCCAAACGTCTAGTATTCCGAAAAATAGGTAGTAGTTTTCTTGAGCACATATCTGGGAAAGCTTGCCACACTTTATTTACATCCATACGCTAATACAACACCATTCGAATACTACAAATATACACTAATCCAGTGGCTTGTGCAACAGTAGAGTTGTTAGTTTATTACAGGGTACAGTACAATGGTTTTACTGAACAGATTTCAATAAACTCTAGCACTCGAAGGTTTCTATAAGAATTAACAATACAAAATGTAAAGGTAACAAGTTTCAGCATTAGTATACTAGCTGCGCATGACCATTAAACCAAATACAAAAGTCTGAAGGTAACTAGCATTATTAACTAATGACAGTATAAAAAAATTGCAAACCATGTACCTCCAAGGTAAATATCATTTCGAACTCGGGGGGACCTTAAAAATTGCTATCCCAATCTTGATAATCGATGAAACATAAAAACTTGATTTTTCCTCTTGATAATCAAGAAAATAGCCGGAGGAGGAGGTGCCCACTCTTGACCTTTCCTCTTGTCTTCATAATTGTCTGTGCAGTTTAACCAAAATAAAAAGACATCAGTGCCTTGGCATTTTTGTGACACTGTACAAAAAAATTAACTTATCTCATGAAAGTGAGGTATGTAATCTATAAGCATTAATAGTGCAAAATTCTGAAGGTTATAAAATTGCTTGACTTGACTGCTGGCGTTATACTAACAGCAAAAAAAAGTGGCAATAAGAGCATGGGAGGCCCATTCGGACAGTGGGCGCACCATTATGATATACCTCCGCAGACGCAGAGTGGTGAGGGAGGTATGGTTGCCTAGAGCAACAAATATCCAGGCAGCATAATAGCATATGTGGATTACGTCCCATTATTGTTCTCTTTAGCCACCTTTTTCCTATGTCAGGACAACAAACCGATCGACCTGGTCATTCTCTATTACGTTGACATGCCTTTCTACCCTTCTTCAACCAAGAGACACGAGACTCGTTCCTTAGCTACTGATTTTCCCCTTTTCAACCTAGATGCGGGTTCGATGCCTACTCTCTTGGACAGTACAGTCTCCCTTCCTTTCCTTATTCAACCCAGACATGCATTAGTCTGCATGAAGTAGGGTTTCCTTTAATAGTGCAAATTATGGTATTCGTCTGCGTGGCCAGCAGAGCAGAGGATAGGAAATTGGGAAGATGGTGGAGTGGAAAAAGATCCACATGCAACGACGTGCCAGATGGGGTAATAGAACAAGGGTATGGTTCGAAAAGAGGTAGCATACCTGAGGGTCGGCGGGAAGTGGCTTCGCTCGTGGTCGTCGTCCTCCGCACACACTACGGCAACGATCCGGCGCGGGCGCTAGGTCTGAGAGGACGGCCTTGTCGTCAGTGCGTGACCTCACTCGCCGACGACGAGTGCGTCAACATTGCACGTCCTTTTTTTCCCCGGCGGATCTGTGACCACCGGTGAGAAAGGAGAGAGGGGCCGTCTTTTTTAGATCTAGAGAGAGGGTGGTAGTGTGAGAAGCAAGTGGGCAACCCTTGGCAAGAAAGCGTTGAAGCTCCAGCCTATATATCTTATTTATACTACTAGTACTGGAGGTGGAGTAGTGGTAGAGTAGTTTATATTTTCTCTGCGTACAGTACCAGTTAGTCGTGCTTCAAAACTGAACGGCACGCCATTAAAAAAATAAAGGCCGATAACTAATGCGGCACCTCGGGCCAACGCGGCCAGATCGCATTTTGCACGAGAAATTACACACCATGTCTCGTTGATATGTGGTCCCGTTCCACATATCAGTGAGACGACAGCGAGTAGTAGGAGTATTTTTGAACCGACATGTAGGCCGGGGCGCCCCTTCGTGAACCGTGGAAAACTGGCAACCGTCCACCGACTCTTCGCCTTTCCCTCTCGATTTGGAACTGTTGTCGCATGCTCTTCCTCTCCCTCCTCCATTTTCCTTCAGCCCTTCACCCTTTCTTCTGCCATTGTTCGATCGTCTTCTCCACGGAGGGAACAGGACGGAAACAACCCTGTTATTCTTACCCCGATCTGAAAGATGACGTGGTGGAGGAACTCATTGATCGGTGTGACGTCATCACCTCGGCTAGCATGGCAGGTTCGTTCAAGCCCATTCTCAACTCAACTAATAACATCATTACAAGGAACCCAAGAGTCAAGGAGCGGTTTGATCTCCCCTATCTTCTTCGCCGTGACCCTGATGACTGGCGCCGTCACGACGGAGGCCTCGCCCTGTGCAAGTTGATGCCGCTTGATAATGATACGTATGATGTTAAGATGCCATCGCTTGAGGGCAAGGCTTGGGCAGGCGCAAATGGAGATTGGGTTGTTTACATTGTTCCAACTGCGAGTGGGAACTTGTGAATGTGTACACTCGTGACCGGGTTCCACTTCCAAAAATCTCAGCAGACTGCCCAGAGGTTGAGCACACCGGTATCATACGCACGTTCAAATACAATCATGGTGATTGTCTTCTACGGAAGATAGCAATTTCTCGAGTCCCCAACCGCTCTTGGAATTTTTTTTCGAGAAAACGCAAAGGATTTGCGCTTCATTGATTTGAAAAGATGGGAGATTACAATCCTCCAAGGAGGCTAGTGCTACAAAGGTCAAGTTCCCCTTCAGTGGACGTCCCAGGATGTGGGCAGGACAATCCTGTGCCCCTGTGCCCCGGCTTGTGCCCAGCACTTGGCCTCGGCCTTAATCCTATCCACTAAATCTTCTACCGAGGGCCGCGCATTTTCAAAGACACATTCGTTCCGGTGCTTCCATATCATCCATGGGATGAGCATGGCGATGGACTGCAGGCCTTTGCGTAGCGCATGGGACGTCAGCCTTTTCGTTTTCTGCCACCAGTCCATGAGCGTCGGCTCGCTGTTCGGTGGCTGCAAGGGGATGCGTGTCCAGTCCAGGATGGCGTGCCAGATCTGCCTGGAGAATGGGCAGGCCAGGAGCAGGTGCTGGATTGTCTCAGGGGCCTGATCGCATAGGAGGCATCTTCGGTGGTGTGGCAGGCCGTGGCGCGCTAGGTGTGTCGCCGTCCAGCAGCGGTCCTGGTTGGCAAGCCAGTGAAAGAACCGGACACGCGGCGGTGCCCAACTCTTCCATGTCAGCTTCCAAGAGGGGCACCTCGTGGATCCATGGAATGTCGCGGCATAGCAAGATTGTGCTGTGTAGGTGCCGCTGGGCATCCACCTCCAGCGCAATCGGTCAGGCTCGTGCGTGAGGGAGACATGCTGCACGGCCTGCCATAGCATCAGGTATTGCCCAATCTCGTGGATCCCAAGCACCCCTTGGATGTCTCGTGCCCAAGCATTGCCCATTAGGCCTTCCGCCACCGTTCTCGCTTTGCGCCGCCGCTTGGGGATGCATTGATGTAGCACAGGGGCGAGCTCGCAAACTGACTGTCCATGTAGTCAGCGATCTTCCCAAAACAGGGCCGTCGCTCCATCCCCAAGGACCATGGTGGTGGAGGCGAAGAATAGCACGCGCTCCTCTCTAGAGAATTGGAGGTCGAGCCCTTGCCAAGCGCGGTACAACAACTATGAAGTTGTTGCTATGTTCGACAAGCTTGTTGCCGTCGTCAGTGGTTTGACTGGATGGATATTGCTCAAAAATTAGTTTCTGTACATGGATGAGTACTGTGATGCAATTCAATATGAGGGCCTTGTGTTTGCTGCCACCACTCGTGGCACTGCTTTTGCATGGCATCCTCGTTGTTTCGGTACGTTTGTCTTCCACCGTAATTATAATTGTTTCATCCACATGCATGCGGGTTAGCAAGGCTGGCCATAGTGGGGAGTAACTTAGACTAGTAACATGCATATGTTACTAGTTTATGTTACTACCTCTATAGTGCATAGTATCTTAGATTAGTATCATAGGTGGTCTCATTTATTGCCATGCATGACACATAGTAGCATCACATTTATTATGTTACGGTATCTACCTATGTTACTATAACCATCTCTCTCTTCCTTAATTGCATGCCACATAAGCATGTTTGCGAGTCCCAAGTGCATGATACTACTTATGTTACCCCCACTATGGCAAGCCTTACTAATTAACCTTCTTCTTGTGTTTCCAAGGTCCTGTGAACATTCCACCACCTATACTTGAAGATTTTTTTAACCAAGGGGGAGATGATGATGGTGATGATCACGAGCATGAGGACGAGCAACACCCATATACTATTTGGCGCCTGAAAACTAATTCCGATGGATCACCTCTTCTCGTGTGTATACAGCCCACTAATGATGTTACTGCTAAGGAAGTAGGTGTAGTCTCCCATGGTCGCTGAGGGAGTCCTGGATTAGGGGGTGTCCGGATGGCCTGACTATGACCTTTGGCCGGACTCCCGGACTATGAAGATACAAGATTGAAGACTTCGTCCCGTGTCCGGATAGGACTTTCCTTGGCGTGGAAGGCAAGCTCGGTGATATGATATGAAGATCTCCTCCCATTGTAACCGCCTCTGTGTAACCCTAGCCCTCTCCGGTGTCTATATAAACCGGAGAGTTTTAGTCCTTAGGACGAACAACAATGATACCATAGTCTAGCTCCTAGGGTTTAGCCTCTCTGATCTCATGGTAGATCAACTCTTGTACTACCCATATCATCAATATTAATCAAGCAGGAGTAGGGTTTTACCTCCATCAAGAGGGCCCGAACCTGGGTAAAAACATCGTGTCCCTTGTCTCATGTTGCCATCCGCCTAGACGCACAGTTCGTGACCCCCTACCCGAGATCCGCCGGTTTTGACACCGACATTGGTGCTTTCATTGAGAGTTCCTCTGTGTCGTCACCGTCAGGAAGGATGCCGCACCCCGTCTTTAAAGACGGCGTTGTTACTAAAGGAGCTTTGGCTGTCGGCCAAACTCTCCGGCTAGGCAGTTTTTTGATGACCGCTTGTTCGGCCGCCGCGCCGACGACGACCTCTCGGGCCATCGAAAGCAATCTCCACATCAGCTCGGAACTTGCCGAGCAGTTAGATCCGATGGAGCTCTCTTCCCTAAACGATCTCTTGGATCGCATCGCCGCCCTAGGAGTCGCTACAGATTACGGCCAGGTTAAGCTTAAACCCGATCAGAGAGAGATTGACTCTCCCCAGGTCACCCACCACATTGAGGTGGTGGAAGAACAATGCGGTGAATCTTCGCCCATCCTAAGGACCAGATGTGTCCGGATTCCTGATCCCTCCGAGCCAGACATCCGCGGAGGGGAGGATGTCGCCCAAGCCCTGAACCTAAAGTCAGGCAGCGGGCCTGATTCATTGAATAACGTCCAAGAAAACAAGATTCCGAATTCGGAAATTTCTTGGCCCCTGAGTCTTAGATCGGGCGAGGTTCTGGATTTAAATCCACCTGCCCACCCAAATACAAGGGATCTATCGCAAATTCGGCAAGAGCCCAAGGAAACAGTACACCATTACTGGGCCAGATTCCTCCTAGTTAGAAACAGGATAAAGGATTGCCGCGAGAGTGATGCAATTTCATTCTTCTGTAACAACTGCACGGACATCGGAATCCTCAATGCCATAAGTCGCTGCGAAATTACACGCTTCGCCGACTTGACATCCATAGTACGAAAGTACCGTGCAACAGAAAGCGGACTGAACCTCATCTATGAGGAAACCCTGTGAAAAATGGAAATAGAGTCGAGCCGCATTGAGCGAAGCAACACAACCTTTAGGGGAATAATCCCCAGCCGGGAAGCGTGTTGTTGAGGGAAAATCACACTGGATGTGGTGTTCGGCATGCCGGATAATTACATATCCGAGGAGGTCACATTTCAAGTGGCCCCATTCAGCAGCGGATACCACGCTCTATTAGGGCGAGAAGCATTCACAATTTTTCAAGCTATACCCCATTACGGGTACATGAAGCTCAAAATGCCTGGACCCAACGGAATCATCACTCTTGCTAGTGGTCCAGACACAACGCTTTGCGCCGAAAACAAGACAGCCGCACTGGCCCTCGAGGCATTGTCCGAAGCCCTAGCGGCCGAGGGACTAACTGTGTTGCACTCCATGGTGGACAGGGATGACGTGATACTCGACAAAAGATCCAAGTCCACCTCCTTCAAGCCGGCAAGCGAAATAGTCAAGTTCCAAGTCCATCCAACGGACACTACAAAAATAGCCTCTATCGGGGCACAACTAAACCCAGATGTAGACGCCGCACTCAGAGAATTCCTACGAGAAAATTGGGACATTTTTGCTTGGCACCCTTCAGACATGCCAGGAATCCCACGCAGGCTGGCCGAGCATAGCCTGAACATCCGAAAAGGATTCAAGCCCGTTAAGCAGACTCTTCGGCGTTTCTCTGAACCCAAGAGACAAGCCATGGGAGAGGAGCTAGCCAAACTACTGGAAGCCGGATTCATCAGAGATATAAAACATCCAGACTGGCTAGCAAACCTGGTGATGGTACCAAAGAAGGACAAAACCTGGCGCCTATGCGTCGATTTTAAAGACCTAAATAAGGCCTGCCCAAAGGATCCCTTCCCCCTCCCCCGCATTGATCAAATCATCAATGCCACTGCAGGACACGATTCATTGTGTTTCCTCGACGCATACTCTGGCTACCACCAAATCAAGATTTCAGAGTCAGACCAAGCCGCAACGGCATTCATCACCCCATACGGCCCATTCTGCTTCAACACAATGCCCTTCGGGCGCAAAAACGCCGGTGAAACATATCAGCGCATGATTCAGACATGTTTGGCCAACCAGATCGGCAAAACGGTTGAAGCATACGTGGATGACGTGGTCGTCAAAACCAAACACGTCGAAACTCTAATAGACGACTTGAGGCTCACGTTCGATAACCTCCGAACATATGACATTAGGCTTAACCCGGAAAATGCCTTTTCGGCGTACCAGCCGGAAAGCTCTTGGGCTTCATTGTATCCGGTAGGGGAATTGAAGCAAACCCAGCCAAGATCCGAGCTCTGTCACAATTGGATATCCCAAAAGATCTTAAGCAAATACAAAATTTGATTGGATGCGTGGCGGCTCTAAGCCGCTTCATCTCCCGCTTGGAGGAAAAGGCATTACCCCTTTACCACCTCGTCCGGTGCACTGAACACTTCGAGTGGATGGATGCCGCGACAGCCGGACTCGAAGAAATAAAAGACATACTGGCAACAAACCCTGTCCTAGTCGCACCAAACATCGGCGAACCAATGTTGTTATACATCGCGGCAACTCACCAAATTGTAAGCGCAGTCCTCGTTGTCGAACGAGAAATGGACAGACACAAATTCCCTATCCAGAAACTAGTGTACTACGTGTCCACTATCCTCACTCCATGCAAGTCCCGGTACCCGCATTACCAAAAAATAGCATACGCAGTGTTCATGGCATCCCGAAAGCTACGACACTACTTTCAAGAGTGTTCGATAATAGTAGCCTCCGAAGTACCTCTTAACGATATCATAAACAACCACGACGCAACAGGCCGGATTGCCAAATGGGCCATTGAGCTCCTCCCGCTCTACATAACATATAAGCCACGGCGAGCCATCAAGTCGCAAGCCTTGGCTGACTTTGTCATGGAATGGACTGAAGCCGAACTCCCGAAAAGAGTACGGCACATATTCCAACTGGACCATGCAGTTTGACGGCTCCAAAACGCTGGTAGCTCTAGGGGCTAGCGTCGTCCTGACGTCCCCAATAGGAGATACAGTCCAATATGTAATCCAGATAATGTATACGGACTCCAACAATGCAGCCGAATACGAGGCACTTCTACATGGCCTCCGGATGGCAGTCTCCATGGGCATTCAACGCCTAGAGGTGCATGGGGATTCGGACCTCGCGATATCCCAAATAAATGGAGACTTTGACGCCAAAGATCCGAAAATGGCAGCTTACCGCAACGCCATCCTAAATATGTCAGCTCGGTTCGAAGGGCTGGATTTCCACCATATAGCCCGGGAAAATAATCAGGTAGCAGACGTCCTGGCACGCATCGGCGCAAAGCGTGATGCAGTCCCCCCAATATTTTCCTGGAAAGGTTATTCAAGCCATCCGTATAGTGGGAAGGGGAATCCGGAATTAACAAACCGGACCAGGCCGCATCGCCTGACCCAGAACACCATGAGACAACGGAAGACTCCGTCAATGAAGTCACACCCTCAGCCCATGAAATAATGGCAGTAATTGCCCCGTGGACAGAACCATTCTTGGCCTACTTAACTAGGCAGGAACTCCCCGAGGACCAAAATGAGGGACGCTGCATAGTGCGGCGATCTAAAGCCTATAAAGTCCACGAAGGAGAGCTTTATAAGAAAAGCACCACCGGAGTCCTTCAAAGGTGTATCTCCGAAGAGGACGGGTGGAACCTTATGGCGGAAATTCACGTCGGACTCGGCATGCACCACGCTGCAGCCCGAGCCCTTGTAAGCAAGGCCTTTTGTACCGGATTTTATTGGCTGACGGCCCGGGCAGACGCTCAGGACTTAGTCCAGCGATGCGTCGGTTGCCAATTATTCGCTAATCAAAGCCACATGCCGCCTACCGCCCTACAAACCATACCCATAACCTGGACTTTTGTGGTCTGGGGGCTTGACATGGTTGGACCCCTTAAAGGAGGAACCCACAAGAAAAAATACCTACTGGTCATGGTGGATAAATTCACCAAATGGATAGAGGCCAAGCCTGTAAACACGGCAGAATACGGACCGGTGCTAGACTTCATATCCGGGGTCGTACACCGTTACGGCGTCCCCCACAGCATCATCACTGACAACGACACAAAATTTATGGCCGACGAAGTTAAACTCTGGTGGAAAAACATGGGCATTAAGCTCGACTACGCTTCATTCTATCACCCACAAACTAACGGTCAAGTCGAGCGAGCCAACGGTCTCATCATGAGCGGCATCAAACCCAGACTAGTGCGATCCCTCAAGGAATCTAACACGCACTGGGTAGAGGAGCTTGACTCCGTACTCTGGGGGCTTTGGACCATGCCGAATTGCACTACCGGATTCACACCATTTTTTATGGTATACAGCGCAGAGGCAGTCCTGCCCTGCAGCATAATTCATGACTCACCTTGCGTGCGCATGTACGAAGAAAGACAAGCCGAGCTCGATCGACAGGACAGCTTGGACGCATTGGAGGAGGAGCGCGATGTGGCAAAAGCCCGTTCCGCATTCTATCAATAGCAGGCTCGAAGATATCAAAGCAGAGAAGTACGGGCCAAAACTTATAACGTTGGCGAACTAGTTCTACGCCTGCCGGACAAGAAAAAGGACAAACTAAAGCCCAAATGGGAGGGTCCCTTCATAATCGACCAAGTCCTGACTGGTGGAGCATACCGTCTACGAAACGCATCGGACAACCGACTCGAGCCGAACCCATGGAATGCAGCACGCATACGAAGATTCTACGCCTAGCGCCGAACTCCGTGTTCGTCTCCTTCCTCTGACCCTTTTTTGTTATTTTTTCAAATTAGCTGCCTGGTATTTCTCTCCTTCTCCCTCCCTTTTTCTCCCAAGCCTTTAGGGTCTTGCATGCGCGTTGTTCTCACATACTTGATGCGCCACCCGCGCTCATTATACATGGGGGCTTCTTTATCAGAAGTTTATATAAATGGGCATCATGCCCAAAACATGTGTGACACTTCCGCATGAACCTTTTATACACCATTATATGCATCGATATGACTTAAGTTTTGGCCAAGCTGGGTTGCCTGGCTCCTGTGCTTACCCCTACATTCCCGTTTGTTCGGCTAGGTGGTAAAGGGAGCACCTCTGCGATTGTTACTGCCGGGTCAGCCGGATCTGTACCTCAGACTGGGTGAAGCCGAAAGCTAGCGTTCTTAAGGGAATATTCGGTCGGTGAACTAAAAGATGATTTTTCTTGTTTATTTATCTGCCCCCAGATGCTTTTCTGTTTTTTTCTCGTAGTCCAGACATGCACTTTATGGCATGCCTCCCAGGGAAAGGAACCCCTAACGGAACTATTCTCCCTGGAAGATGTTTCTTACTAACCATGTAATATAACATAACTAGTTGGGCACTTGTCTGCTAAAGCACTTATGACCCCTACCCCTGGTCTCCATGCATGCCCCGGTTCTTACATAACCGAGAGGGTATTCGGACACACTCCGGACTATCGGGTCCAGAGGTCGAAGCGAGAAGGTCCGCAATGACAAACGATCTACAATCCGGCTAGAAGGCATTTTACATGTCATTTTAAATTAGATAGTCAATTTGACTCGGTATATTCTTCTTCAATACCATCCAACAGGTTGTCTAATTTACAGTCCTATTGAGAATACTTGGCAGCCAGCTCTACCTGGCCATACACTAAACTGATAGGGATCTCCTTTCCGTCAGGCCCCACAGGGCCGACGTCGGCCATGTGGTTCGGGTCAGCCTTCGTGTACCGTGTCTTCACCATGGCCTAGACCTCCCTGGCACCTTGACGGCAGGCCGATATCTTCCACAACCGGAAGCGCTGCCGCACTCCCTCCATCTTCTCTGCAAGCGATCCAAGGCCTTCGGGCATGGAGAGGGATAGCCACATAGCCTGGACGACGTCTTGCATCGCCTGCCGAACTCGTTCGTGCAGTTGCAACAGCTCGGGAAGAAGGTCCCCCGCTGAACCGGGCATCTCCTCCACAGGACGACCTATCAGCACATCTGCAGACATAGCTCTGTCAATCGACTTCCTCGTCGAACTCTTTTTTCAAAGATTTGTTTAAGCACTTACTAAAAATGCCGCGTCGAAGTCGCCGATTCTCCTTTACGGAATCAGACAGCTGAGCACGAACATCCTTTAGTTCCTCGCCCAGCTGGGTATTGGTGTCTTGAAGCTTGTTCTTCTCTTGCCTCACCCTCGTCAGCACGCTCTCGCCGGCCTTTAACTGGCGCAGGAGTTGCTGCTTGTCCGGATTCACTCCGGCCCCATATGCACTGTTATTGTCAGAATTGCACATATGTTGCACTTCACAGTAGAATTATCTTTTGAAGCATATTTTACCTGAGGGGTTTCCCTTGGCATTCTCTGAAGCGGCCAGTGCGGCCTCGAGTTGGGCCTTGCATTCTTCCAGCTCCTGGGACAGTTGCATGTTCTTATTTGTAAGATCCTGCATAACATATGATCCTTAAATCAGTTATCTTAACTGTTTCAAGCATCATGGGCTACTGACATATATAACCATCAGATTTACTCACCTGTATGTCTTTCACATACTGCTCTGTGGCTCTGGCTAGACCATTTTGAGCGGCACAGAGATACGCATCTCCCGTATTAAAGGCGTCCAACGCCTCTTGGGAAAAACATATGTCACGAAGAATAGCCCGGCGACGCCTGTGGTTCACGGCACTCTCCACCTCTAAATTGGTGGCAGATAGCCCGTCCGCGTCCTCTATCGGAGGAGCGTCTGGTGCGCGCCCCGTGTTCGCCTCCGCTTCCAGAGCAGGCCTTGCAGCCTGGCCGGTGGATATAGTCCGGCGGACGCTCTTCCTCCTAAGGAGAGCATGGGCGTTAGTGTGACTTGAGGGCATAAACCCTAGGCGTTAAAATTACACGCTGTACCGTTGCGCCGAAATGTCGATCCGTTCCGCACTTCTTTTTAGCCTGCCTGGCTTCAATGGCCCTTGTTGGCTACCCACCGCGGGCTCGGCCCTTCGCCTCAAGGATTTCGCCTGCAAAGCGAAACACTATTGGTTTATGGCAATCAAAATAAAGCATGGATGAATCCTCTTGAAAGTACTGGGACTTCGGTCTCGGTTACCTTTGAGGCCGGAAGTAGTCCGGGATAGTCGGCCGTAATGGCCACTAAGGTGTTGTCCTTACTCAATTGATGATACACCCCATCAATTAACTCCACACATAAGTCTGGGTCCTCTTGGGATTCCGGATCGAGGGACCGTTCTGGGTCCTCGGGTTGCGTAGGAGGGCTGTTTATCTCCTTCACAGTCTGGCGCAGCTCCTGCGTTAACATCACTAGACTAAGTACTCAATTATGGGAATTTCGAAAGCAGGTAGACAAGTGAAAGTGTTCGCTCACCTAGCTTGGAGGACTGTACATAGAGAATCCGCATCGTGGGTTGACACAGAGGAATTCCTCTTCTTCTCCCTTGTACAAAGCGGATAAGATCTTCGTTAGAGTGGCGGCCGAATCCGGCCCCTTGCGACCGCACCGGGTGGCGTCGTCCTCCCCGTTGAAATCCCACATGGGGTGGCCTCTGTACTGAAGCGGCTGCACCCCCCGCGTAATGCATGTGGCCATGACCTCGATCATGGTCAATCCGAAATGAGCCAACAATCTTATCCGGCTCATTAGGTAAAGGACGTCCCTATCAGTTTCCCTCTGAGGGTTTCGTGGGCGCCAGCTCAGGCGTTTCTTCAATGGAGCGTTGTTAAACTCAAGAAGGCCGATCCATACAGGGTCCAGCAGGGGGACGTCATCCATATAAAACCATTCCAAGGCCAGTCCTTGGAGGCCTTCTTTGGGGTACCGGGTAGATATCCGGTCCCGGCGATGCGCCATAGTTCGGCTCCGCCCACTTGATAAATTGACCCCTCCTGAGAGTGGGGCACGAGGCAGAACAACCTCTTCCACAGCGTGAAATGGGCCTCGATGCCCAAAAACAGCTCGCAGAGGGCCACGAAGCCCGCAACATGCAGAATGGAGGCAGGCGTGAGGTTGTGTAGCTGGAGGCCGTAGAACTCCACTAGCCCTCGGAGCAACGGATGAATTGGAAATCCGAGTCCTCTTATTAAATAAGGGACTAGGCATACCCGCTCTCCTTGAGAGGGATTAGGGGCGCTCTCCACCTGCTCTCCGCCGCTATAGGTGGCGATCCCGGCTCAAACTGGGACCATATATGCTGGGGGGAGGAGCCCCTTGGATTGAAGCACTACTAGCTTGCTATGCGGGACGGAACATCGCTCCCAATCTCTGGGCCGAGGGCTGGAGAGGCGAGAGGAGGAGCTGCTTCTACCGGCCATGGTGGAATGGATCTCTGTCGAAAGCGCTCTGATGAATACTCGTGGAGAGAAGGTGGTGTGAATTGGATCTAAACACCCGTCTCTTTTATGGGCGGCTCATTTACACGACTGGGGGGGTAAATGAAAAAAAACCTGGCTTTTCGCATTAGTTTGACACGTGGAAGATGGTCATTATTGGGCACAGAAGCTGAGGAGAGCAACACGCACCAGAAGCCGGACACTATCCGACAGGTACATCGAATTTGGAGAAGAACCCGCCTTGCAATGCTGAAGACAAACTTGTGCGCCGGACTTATTGTCATTGAAGCCTGGTTCGGAGGCTACTGAGGGAGTCCTGGATTTAGGGGTGTCCGGATGGCTGGACTATGACCTTTGGCCGGACTCCCGGACTATGAAGATACAAGATTGAAGACTTCGTCCCGTGTCCGGATAGAACTTTCCTTGGCGTGGAAGGCAAGCTTGGCAATATGATATGAAGATCTCCTCCCATTGTAACCGACTCTGTGTAACCCTAGCCCTCTCCGGTGTCTATATAAACCGGAAAGTTTTAATCCGTAGGACGAACAACAATCATACCATAGGCTAGCTTCTAGGGTTTAGCCTCTCTGATCTCGTGGTAGATCAACTCTTGTACTACCCATATCATCAATATTAATCAAGCAGGATTAGGGTTTTACCTCCATCGAGAGGGCCCGAACCTTGGTAAAAACATCGTGTCCCTTGTCTCCTGTTACGATCCGCCTAGACGCACAGTTCGGGACCCCCTACCCGAGATCCACCGGTTTTGACACCGACAGTCGCACTCTCGGGACAAATTCCAACACCCGTTGCATGGTATTCGGGATGGATACTAGTGTGCTAGCGCCAACTCCTTCTCCCTGGTACAGAATTGACAGTCTTGGAGAAAACTCGCTCTTCCTTGGACAAAACTATCTAATGATGGTGAAAGGCGATCCAACTGCTGTTGACACAACGTTACTACCATTTATGAGAAGCAGCGGTGTCTATACCTCAGACATTTGGGTGGTTCCCTACCCTGGTACTGATATAGTAGGCCGCTTCAGCCTAGATGATCAGCCCTGCGTTGGTCTCCAGATCGACAATGGATGGCCCGTCCCAGAGAATCACTTGTGGTTCAAAGCAAGCGTTTCCAACGCAGAGGAATGGTTGAGTTGAAGTTCATTTCATTGCTTGTTATTTGTTGTGTCGTGAAAACTTTAGTATTTATAATGTATCCTCGTTGTCGATGTGGGTTGATGACCTGTTGTATGTAATAAAATGATATGCCTGTGATAAACTTACTAAATTTATGAATGGCTTTCGAGTTGCTTCTGTGAGTGAGTGGTGCGACGAGGCAAAAAAAATATTTTCCAAATACATAATTGTACGTGCATTGCAACAGGTTATCGGATGGGGCCAATCAACAATAGTAGTACACTATTTGTACTAGCTTCACCTGCTTTGCGCATTGTGCGGGTGTTTTTACTGTAGCCATACTGTACTACGTAACCAGCACCTCGAATCCTCGATGCTAGTAGTACTATATAGTACTAACTAGTAGGAGTAGTAGGGTGGCATGGGCCAGACCAAGCATTCACGTCCAGGAGTACGGCACACGCCACCAGCACGACATCCATCTGACATCATATTTCTTGGAGTCCGTGCTAGAGCAATCTCTTCAAACTCATCGTTTCTCTAACTCGGCCATCGCACGGCGGGAGAGGTGGGGGTTTGCCGATAGTCGGTTTCCTTAACTGCAATCCCACTTGTAAGGCCAACTGCAATGCACGACCCCAAACGGACCTCCGTTTTGCACGAACTCCAACGATAATTTTGACTAGAAAAGCAAGACCAAAGAAAAAAAGAACCACAAGAATACATTTTACTACTCCTGTAAGTTGGATTAGTGCCTTCTCGATGCATTCATTGTTGATCTGCGGAGGCTCGATCTTGCGTGCTTCTTTCTTCTTCGAGTGTAAAGAAGTAGACATTGCTTCCTCGCATCTAGTCTCATGTCTAGCCTCTATTCTAGTACTCCCTCCGGTCCATTTTTCTCTGCGTCTAAGAAGCAACACGCATACCAAGTAGGAGTATCAACAAGTGCATTAATCTCATCTATAGCCTCTGTGCTAGCTAAAAGTGATAGAACATCTACTAAATTGCGCTCTATCAATATATGGATGTACTCTTCTTCCCAATAAAAAAACTTGCATCCATTCTACTCCCTCTGTTGCACATGCCTTCTATTTGTCAAAATATATATGTATCTAGACATGTTTTAGTATAGGCACATCCATTTTTGGACAAATGAAAGTCAATTATTTTTTAACGGAGGGAGTACACAATAAAAATTTTAAGTTAGCACAACTAGTCTAATCCGAGAGCACAACCGAAGATTTGGTCGGATTCTTCCTCCTTTTGCGGACACGTGGAACATCCAGCATCCAGGTCGTGTCATGAAAGAAAATAGAGTGGTAGTTGATAAGTTGAAGCCACGAGATGTGCATCTTGGGTTAAACTGTAAATAGAATCTTACTACTCTTGAGTAACTCCAAAAGCGGCCACCAAATATCTTTCTTGGATTTGTTTTTCATCACCAGCACGTCGAGGTGAAAGATGTGTAGGTTCAGTGGGTCCGCTTGCGTTTTCACTGACATGTGGGACCGCATGTGAGCAAACAGATGATGGGCTCCGCGCGTCCGCTGGCTGGCTGATAAGCGAGATAGAGGAGTGCTGAGCACGGACTGCAGGAAATTTGTTCTACGTACTGTACCTTGATATAGGCTCGATATAGTGGGGTGGCATGGGCCATAACTAGCATTCACGTCTAGCACTACGGCACACACCACCCACACAAGTCCCATCCGACACCAATATTCTTGGAGTCCGTGCTACAGCCATCTCTTCTCCCTCCTGTTTTCTCAGCCATCGCATGGTGGGCGGGGTGGGGGTTTGCCGATAGTCGGTTTGCTCAACTACGGTCCCACTTGTAAGTGAAAATGCAACACCGCATGCATTCCCGCTTGAGCGGCGTGCCAGACCAACCATGTGGGGGTGCGACGCGAACACGCCAGGTTTTTCCTTTTGAACTCGTAACTTGTAAAATTTGGTTCTCCTCCATGGCGCGATCGATGGATAGAAAATAACGATTTTGCCTAGAGTAATGAGAAGTTTGGTTCTGGCTCCGTTCATGCATGGAGTACGTACGAAAATTATGAAGTTGATGCGAAAGGTAAGATAATTAATGTAGTATCATATACTACTACATGGATTTGACGGAAAGATAAAAATACATACAGATCCATCAATGACATCCTCACGCCCTAGTGCGTCGGGTCACCAACCGATGTGTGAGGAGCAGCGGTGTTGGCGGTGAGCTCAATGTGCTTCTGAACAGTGTGTCCAAGGTTGCCTTGCGGTCCAAGAAGGCCAGTGTCCTATAGTACTCCTCTTGCATGCGCGTAGACATGGTTGATTATGTCCATGGTGTCTTGCTGCGCCAGGCGCTGCACGACGAGCGCGACCTCAAGGTGGACATTCTCCGGCGCGATGGCAGGCAGTCGCAGGGCCACCATTGCGTCGAAGAGGTTGTCACCATAGTGGCCGTTGAGGGTGGCGGGCATCGCAGAGCCTGGGCGCGTTGGCTGAAGGCTTACGTCAAAGTCATCCGCGAGCTTCTTGACGACGGTGAACTTGTCGAGGAAACCGATGAGGACCTCGTCGAACAAGGAGACGAAGCTGTCATCCAAGCGGCCCCTCGCCCTGCCGGCCTCAAGCAATACTACCTGGAGACGTTCCTCGTTGCCGGGCCGCAGGCCGGCGTCGTGGACCATCTGGCACAGCCGACTGATGCTCGCGCTCATCGCCTCCATGGGTCTAGCTTAGCTTCTACTAGTCAACTGATCTTGCGATTCGAGTGATCACTCTTGCCCTTAGTTAGCGTGCGTAGGTGCGTAGGATTTGGCTCTACTCCTCGGCCCTCTACTGCACCTGCCTTTGGCTGTATGTTAGGTGGGCCAGCCACCCCCTGGGCCCACATGTCATTCACCCAAAGGCAGTTGTCGTAAGTCAATGAAGCTGCGCCCCCCTCCGTGCCGGTGCAGTATATTCATCTCACCGGACCTCTAGTTGGGTCCAAACGAGAGAAGTTTGATGTTTACTGGTTTATTGGTCCCCTTTGCATTTTGCGCCAAGTTTTGACCTTTGATTTAACTAATAAAATGTTAATGCATGTAAACAAAAATGTTGTGTAAGTCACATTACGAAAACCAAATAATCCCAAAACACTTAGGCACGGTGCATTAACTCCCTCCTTGTTTCTTATTTCGTGACATATCAACCAATGAGAGATGTGGGACATGCATGCTTTCAATGACTTGAGACTACCAAACATGACATGCAGTGTTTAGTTCATTGCATGTAATCCTATTAAGTCTCTAGTTAGCAAGAAAACATTAAGTTCTCTCGCCGATAGGAATTAAACACAATGTATTTATTTACAGAGGGAGCAGTACATTTTTTCTGACATGCATTACTAGATATTGCTAGTCAAATACTAAAATCCAGATGGACGTGGTAGTACTCCTAAATCCAGACGGTGGTGCTACTAGTACTAGTAGTAGTACTACCAATGTAGTACTCCTAGGAGTACTAGCACTATACTACTCGTTGGTCAAATTATTACGTGCTGCTACTCACAGTGAAGTGACAAGACCCTGCGCCGGAGATGACACCTGAGTATAGGGACCGTGTTTGGCATACCATAGTCAGCCTCACCATCTGCAGTCACTATCATCATGGCTGTAGAGCTAGCCTGCTTACAACTAGCCCTGTTCGACATAATTTCCCGTGCGTAGATGCCCGTGCATTGCACGGAACACCAAGATTGGGGGTGGACTGCTCCGGCAGCGGCCATCGCGCCAAATTTTTCCATGTCCTTCTAGATGTGGTGGGGAGGAGATAAGGCTGATTGTGAGGGACAAGGACTTGTTTGTAAATAGGGAACAAGTGCGGGCATCTTTTTGCAAAAATGGAGAAGCTTGGTTTGTATGCGTCAGATCTAGATCCGACGGCTACTGGTGAAAGATGGGAGGCACAACATCATCACCAACTCAGGACCTGTTTGATTCGCAGGATTTTGAAAATGCAGGAATAGGACACGGTAATATTACAAGTTTCAAACTGATATTACAAATGTTAGGAGTAATGCTGCACCTAGGAAGAGGGAATTACTAGGAAGTTCACGTAAGAACTTCCGTTACTTTAGGTGGATGCAGCGTTATCGTACAAACTAAAATCCACCGCCCTAACAAGTCACTAATGGGCAAATAAGTTTTCGAGTCTCTGGCCACTTGATGTTTCAAAAACAAATTCAGCTTCTGTGGAGACTTTGTCATTTAGGCTTAGACGCTTGCTGTGATCAGCGTGCCATTCATTGTTGCGCCAGAGAACGCCAGACCTCATTACCTTGAGCACACTTGCCTCCAGAACAAAGAACCTGGCCAATTTAATCTCAGATGTGCTGCCTCGGTAGTCGATCAAATCAATTTCTGTAAGATGGAGATCAAGGCATTCGATGAGATTGTTATAGTGCAGCAAATTTTTCACTTCTGGGTCTTTTTTTATCTGCAAAAGAAGAGAACATATTAGAGCAGCTGGTTGCATAAGATTGTCGTGTCATCAAGAGGTACCAATATCATTCACTCATACGATAGGGTTGGCTGGCTAGTGATATTTTTTCACTCTCTCTCTCTCTGTTACTGTTTCCTCTCATTTAACTAGGAGCACGTGAAGAGCTTGGGCATTTGTTGCCTTCCACTATGTGGCCGATGCCATATTTTGCAAAAGTATGCCACATAATACGCATCGATGTCAAATCAAAAGATTTTGGCACCGCTCTCGCGATGTGAGAGAGTTGGCACCGCTGTGCACACAGACCCACATGTATAAACAAATCAATCAAACCAACTACACCAGCCTCTCACTCTCCCCAACAAGTGTTCTTTTATTGCCTCGGTCATCTCTTTCTCCCACGCAGTGTTTTTTCATTACGTGAGTTAATTTGGCACCGGAGCAAAGTAGGTGCTCCAGATTGGGGCACCAGGTGAGCAATGGAGGGGCATCGATGCCAAATGCATCACAAGTGAATTTGGCACATGTTTTTGCCTACATAGCCCACTTTAGTACTCCCTCCGTCCCAAAATTCTTGTCTTAAATTTGTCTAAATACGGATGTATCTAGTTACATTTTAGTGTTAGATACATCTGTATCTAAACAAATGTAAGACAAGAATTTTGGGACGGAGGGAATACTACCTCGTATTTAGTATAAAATTTTGACCATAGATTTACCTAAGAAAATGCCAATGCATGTCACTAAAAATTACACCATTTGAAATTATGTTCAAATACGAATCCAACGATATAGTTCTTAGTGACATGCATTAACATTTTGTCAGTTAAATCTATGGTCAAATTTTGATACTACAAAATTGGAAGAGTAAACCAGGATGGAGGTAGTACTTGCCCTTAGGGTAACCATAGAGTTACTGGAGTAGCCTAAGTTACTTTCCACTATGACTAGCCTAGGTTACTATAGTAGTACAGCATAAAAATGATGCAGGTGATCACCTGAGAAAAAATACAAAAAACATTTCTTTTGGTGCAGTGCGTAGATGTAGTTTTGAACACTACACTTGTCATCGTAATTTGGGAAAATTACAAAAAAAATTGAGCTACGTTGTGATTACCGTTTACTAATAGGAAAGAAGTTTCACCTCGATGAGTAGCTTCTCCGTGCATGGAAAGCATGTAAGGAATCCAACAACTTGATATAGATTGGGGCCGATAGATTTTAGTGCTAAGATCTTCACTGTGCGCATGGACTGAGTCAAGCTTGTGGGAATCATTTTCTGGAAGACGGTCGTAAATACATCAAGAAGAAATTTAAAAATGTGAATTTCAAGAAGACGGAGAAGAAGATGAGTGATGTACCTGAACGATTACGGATCCAATATAGAGTTCGGAGAATTTGGCAGACGAGTACACCAGCGTTGTCAATTGCGGCATGCCAATGACCCTAATTTTTGTTGGACCTTCTAGATCCGATACAAGCAATCTCTCAAGGAAAGGCGCATTCTCAATGACCATAACGTGGAACAGCTTGAGTGATCTCTTCCCAATTGATGTCTTATTGCGAGGCCAGCAAGACACATAAATCCATCAGAGATTCGTCGAGGCGATGTGGAGGCTAATGAACACGTGGATCTGCTCAAGAGGAAGGTACTCGAGCGCAGTACAGCTGCGGAGCAGGTGCTCCATAGCCTTCTTCGAGATGACAACATTGAAGAGGTCAAGATGCTTGAGTTGAGGGAGAAGAAGGGCGGGCGCGACATTAATATGGGGAAGATAGCAGGAGCTGAAGCTGGCGCGGCGCAACGTTGGTGTGAGGCGGAGCACGGACGGCGGCAGAGAGCGACATCGTCCGGCTTCAAAGGTGAGCTCCTCGAGCTGATCTAGGGTGGGGGATAAGAACCACTCGTCGAACTTGGGTTGGACCTTGCAGTTGGTACTGAACATGCGGATGTCAAGGCGTCTGGCTGGCCCAGGGTGCGATGAAAGCATCTTGGAGACTGCGGCCATGCGTTTGCAATCCCCGTCGCAAAGGCTGCTGTCGACGGTGAGGTTGAGGGGGACGCAGCGCTAGAGGGGGCGCCACCGCCGGGAGAGCAGGGTGGTCCGCACGGCAGATTTGGTGGGGAGAAGGCCGATGATGACGAGCAGCATGTCGTCGGGGAGGCTGCGGATGAAGTCCAGGCTCGCCGGATGCGGTTTTGGCTCGAGCGGCCTCCGCTTGTTGGCTGCCTCGCTGTCCATCTCAACCGGCAGCGACGCCGGTGTACACGTGTGCTGGTATGTGTTGTGTGATGGGTGTGCGCGAGTGCGTCCTTCTGTGCATGCCGCCGCGCAGTGGTGAATTGTGCGCGAGTGCGTCCTTCGCGCGCAAGAGGTTTGTCCTCAATGCACCCTCAATTTACTAGCGTGCGGGGTGCTACCCCGAGTGGTTTCAACTTTGTTTCCTTCACCGCGTGTCAAATGGGCCTCTAGTTTACTTATTTTCACCCACTGCCACATGGGCCAGCACACCAAGATACAGAACACGAGGTGACAATGTAGCATGTGGATTGGTTGACCGGTCAACTAAACAATATACAGAGCTATACGCTGAGACAGTGAGCGTATAATCCGTCGGTATAGAGAGTTCGAGTGAGAGGGGAGGCCCGTGAGAGATAGCAGAGAGAGAGAGAGAGAGAGAAAGAGCTACTCCTTCCGTTCGATAATGTAGTTACAACATTTTTTAAAGTCAAACTTCTGAAACTTTGACCAAGTTTATAAAGAAATTACTTATATCGGCAATACCAAAGATAAATGATAGTATGAAGTAAGTACATGTTGTGATGAATCTAATGATCGTTCCTGATGTAAATGTTTTTCTCCACATATAACTAGTCAAACTTTTCTGAGGTTTGACTTTTCAAAACATCCATATGCTTATGGACGTGACAGAGTCCCTGACGAGAGAGAGAGAGAGAGAGAGAGAGAGAGAGAGATTGAGAGAGAGAGTGAAAAAAGTGTGTGTGCGTGTGTGAAAGAGACATGGACAACACACGATAAAAGTGCAGAAAAAGCGTGCGTGTCTTATGCAAACATATCACACATGCATCTTCGACAGCGGAGGCAAGGTGAGGAGATAGTGTGTGGTTGTTTGGAACCGAGAGAGGAAGACCCCTAGCACGTGGCCAAGAGGGGTCTGACAAACAAGGGAGAGAGGTCGAGAGAGACGTACGGAGAAAATGCAGACATGAGGAGGAGAGAGTGTATGTTTGTCATAGAGAGATCCCCTGGAGATCATGATGGGACTACATGGGTGGGAGATCGAGTGACAAGGTGTGTGCGCGATAGAAGATGCCCCGAGAGATATCGAGATAGACGTATGGATGGAAGGAGACAATACATGTGTTCCTGATGGCTAGTAAGAATAATCATACTTAGGAGTGGGGGGGAGTGCTTGTGCCTATGGCCCTGTTTGGATAATCAAACTCAGTTAGAGGTTAGAGTTAGATTCTAACCTGTAATGCCCCGGATTCGATGCGCCAGGTGTCTGTCAGTTATTCGCCTTCATTGCCATGTCATTTGTTTGCGTGTTGCATTTTATCATGTCATCATATGCATTCCATTGCATGCGTGTTCGTCTCATGCATCCGAGCATTTTCCCCGTTGTCCGTTTTGCAATCCGGCACCCCTATGCTCCCCGGTGCCCCCTTTTGCCTCTTTTCATGTGCGGGTGTTAAACTTTCTCAGAATGGCCCGAGGTTTGCCAAGCGGCCTTGGTATAGCACCGGTAGACCGCCTGTCAAGTTTCGTGCCAATTGGAGGTCGTTTGATACTCCAACGGTTAACCGAGTTAGCCCGAAGCCCCTTTTGTATTGCAGCCCAACACCCCTCCAAAGTGGCCCAAAAACCCATCCAAAGCCCCTCCATGCTCTCCGCCGTTCGATCTTGATCGTGTGGGCGAAAACCGCTCCTCATTTGGACTCTCCTAGCTCCCAGAATCTATAAATATGCCCTCCCCGGCCAAATTCGCGGATGAATTCTCCCCCTAACCCTAAAAACCTTCCTCTGCGCCGCCGGACATGTCCGCCAACAGCCGGACACGTCCGCCCCGCGTCCCCCGCCCAATCCGCTGTCGCCACGTCTCCTGCCCCGCGCCTCCACTACAGCCGGCCTGCGCGGCCCGCAGCTGGTCCGCGGGGCCCGGTCGCAGCCGCCGCTGCGTGCCTGCCCGCCGCTGCGCGCCTGCCCGCCGCCCGCTCCGCCGGCGCCGGCCCTCGTCTCCGTCCGCCGCCGCCTCGCCGGCCCCATCTCCGCCCGACCGCCGCCCAGCCTCCTCCGCCGGCTCCCGGCCGTGCCGCCGCCGGAGAAGCTCCCCTCCACCACCTTCTCGTCGGTCGCCGCCCGTCTTCCCCTCCGGCACCCGCGCCCGATGCCCCGTACCTCGCCGGCGTGCCTCCCGCGCGGAGTTCTAGCACCCCGGCCGCCCCGACCGGCGCCGCCCGATGCTCCCACCGGCGCTCGCCGTGCCCCCCCTCGCCGGCCCCCCATCTCCGGCCTCCTTCCTCGTTGCCGGCGCCGCCTAGCTCCGGCGAGAGCTCCGGCCGTCCTCAGTTCCCGTGCCGCCCCGGATCCAGATCGGAAATCCTGAGGTTGACCCCGTTTTTTGTCTAAGTCCCTGTAATTTTTACATTATCATTCCATGTTCATTCGCATCATAACTCTGCATCCGTAGCTCCGTTTTGTGCGTGTAATATGTCAAAAAGTTCCTTGTGAGCTGCTCTTCCTTTCTTTCCATTGCACCATGTTCATTTGAGCTCATCTTGATACCTTAATCATCGTTTCAAGAGTGCTATATGATGTTAATCTGCTGAAACTGTTATAAGTTGGTGATTTGTTATTTTTGTTGCATTTGATGCGTGCATCCTATGAGGTTGATGTCTACATGTGTTTTGTGCTACATCATGCCATCTTTACAGGGGTGTATTCCATGTATTTTTGTGATCAATGCGGTGACTAGAACAAGCATGCAAACTAGGCTTCGTGATGTTGCTGGTTTCAGTCCCTGTTCTGTTGTTATTTTTATGCCATGTAAACTTGATGCTACAGAGAGATCAAAGCATATTTTGAGATACTTCAGTAAGGATGTTTTGAACATATGGTTATTATATATACATTAATGCCCCTATTTGCAATTATGGAGTAGTCTAGCATGTCATTTTCATTCTCTACATTTGCTATAAAATGTTTCCTGGCAGATTGTTTACATGTTATTCAATTTTTCCAAGGTTGTTGTAGTTGGTCCTTGCATGCTATGAACTTTTTCTTGCCTTGGGTAGTTACATAAACATGTCTTATTGCTGATGCTATGCTTATCTTGTCATGCAATGACTTGTGGTGACTGAATCGAGTTCGTGAAGTAGTGTACTTGTTACTGTTTTGCTAGGTTGAATCTGTTATTTTGTGATGCTATGTAAACATGCTGCTACAAGTCATTATATGCATAATCTGGAGATGTTCACTAAGGATGTTTTGTTATACATATCATGATCTATCCATACATGCCCCTAGTTACATTTATAGCCTACTGTAGCTTGTTGTAATCTTGCTCTCAAATTGCTAAATAATGTTGATGTCAGCCTGTTAACATTAAGTTCAGTTTTGCCATATGTTTTTCTAGTTATCCATGCACCCTATGAACTTTCTATTGCCATGTATAGCTTAATAAACATGTCTTATTACTGTTGGTTGCCTTGCCATGCCATGAAATGCTCTGTGGTGAGCGGTACAAGCTCACCAACATGCCTACTTATTGCTGTTTCTGTCATGTATGAATCTGTCATATAACTTGCTATGTTTACATGGGTGTCATCATATCTTCTGTTCCTTTTTGGCTCTTGGTCAGTAAGGGACTTTTGTTCTATGAATTTAGTAGTATCATGCCATGCCTTTGTTTTCCATGATAAGTTCCTTTAACATGTTGTTTGATAGCTCTAAACATTGCAACCTGATGTTATTTCTGCAAAGTTTGAAACTGTTATTATTTGCAATCTTGCCATGTCTTTTTGAGCATGTTCTAGTGATTTCTTGAGATAGCTCAGTGTTCATGTTTTGTTATGCTTTACATGTACATCATGCCCATGCCTTTTGTTCTCATGTTGTGGTGCTGCAGCATGTTGTTTTGATGCTTGCAAGATGCCTACTTGCTATTTTGGACAGATTGTTGTTATGACTTGTTTGGAGTGTATGTGTTGCACCATTGCTCCGTTTTGAGTGTGCTTTATATGAAACTTGCTTGATTTTGCATGTAGCTTCATATTATCATGTTGCATCCTTGTTTTGAGGTGTTTGCTTGATGTTTGTATGCATTTTGCATCAATGTCATGTTTAACTTGTTTTGCTCATATCTTCTAGGCCGTAGCTCCGAACTAAATGAACTTTATATGTAACTTGACTAGAATCTCGTGTAGATCATTTTGGTGCATCTTAATTTGTTGTTTAACAACTTGAACATAAGGTTTATTCAGATCTGGACCTATTTCGAAAGTTGCATATGAGGACTTACCGGAATTGTTATATGTTGTTTTTTTGACAGAAAGACTATAAGGGAAGCCCCTACAGTAAAATTGGTGCAACAAACCCAAATTGCAAATACCATGCCTTGAACTTGGGTGGGTGGAAAGGCATCAGCCCCTTTCCACCACTAGGCTATGCCTTAGTCTGCAATTGTTATATGTTGTTCCCGGCCTCATTTAAACTTGCTTCGATGTGTTGCTCTGTATGCATCATCTCTTGCCATGAGTAGCTTCATGTAGCCTTGTCTTGCATCATGCTTATTGTGCATCATGTCTTGTCTATGTGTGGTGTGTTTACCTTGTTGTGTGCTTCTTCTCGATAGTTCCTGTTGCCGTTGCGATCGTGAGTATTCGTTCGTCTATGCTTGGTTCGTCTTCGTGGCTTCATCTTCTTCATGGACTCGTTCTTCTTCCTAGCGGGATTTCAGGCAAGATGACCTTCACCTTGGATCTCATTACTATCATTGATATGCTAGTTGCTTCGTTCTATCACTATGTTGCGCTACCTATCTTTTGCTCTTCAAGCCTCCCAAATTGCCATGTCATCCTCTAAACTTTTTCACCCTTCCTAGCAAACCATTGCTTGGCTGTGTTACCGCTTTTGCTCAGCCCCTCTTATAGCATTGCTAGTTGCAGGTGAAGTTGAAGATTGCTCCTTGGTGGACAGGATTATGTTGGGATATCACAATATCTCTTATTTTAATTAATGCATCTATATACTTGGTAAAGGCTGGAAGACTCGGCCTTATGCCTGGTGTTTTGTTCCACTCTTGCCGCCCTAGTTTCCGTCATACCGGTGTTATGTTCCCGGATTTTGCGTTCCTTATGCGGTTGGGTGATTTATGGGACCCCCTTCACAGTTCGCTTTGAATAAAACTCCTCCAGCAAGGCCCAACCTTGGTTTTACCATTTGCCTCACCTAGCCCTTTTTCCCTTGGGTTTCCGGAGCCCGAGGGTCATCTTTATTTTAACCCCCCCCCCCCGGGGCCAGTGCTCCTTCGAGTGTTGGTCAGAACCGAGCAACCTGCGGGGCCACCATGGGGCAACTCGAGGGCTAGTTTTACTCGTAGCTTGACTTATCCGGTGTGCCCTGAGAACGAGGTATGTGCGACTCCTATCAGGATTTGTCGGCACATCGGGCGGCTTTGCTGGTCTTGTTTTACCATTGTCGAAATGTCTTGTAAACTGGGATTCTGAGTCTGATCGGGTCTTCCTGGGAGAAGGTATATCCTTCGTTGATCGCGAGAGCTTATCATGGGCTAAGTTGGGACACCCCTACAGGGTATAAACTTTCGAAAGTTGTGCCCGCGGTTATGGGCAGATGGGAATTTGTTAATGTCCGGCTGTAGATAACTTGACACCATATCCGAATTAAAACGCATCAACCACGTGCGTAGCCGTGATGGTCTCTTTTCGGCGGAGTCCGGGAAGTGAACACGGTTTTGGGTTATGTTTGACGTAAGTAGGAGTTCAGGATCACTTCTTGATCATTGCTAGCTTCACGGTTGTTCCTTTGCTCTCTTCTCGCTCTTATTTGCGTATGTTAGCCACCATACTTGCTTAGTCACTGTTGCAACCTCACCACTTTACCCCTTCCTTTCCCTTTAAGCTTTGCTAGTCTTGATACCCATGGTAATGGGATTGCTGAGTCCTTGTGGCTCACAGATTACTACAACAACAGTTGCAGGTACAGGTTATGCGATGATCTTGACGCGAGAGCGATGTTTGCTTGTTTTGGGGTTCTTCTTCTGCTTCTTCTTCGATCAGGGGATAGGTTCCAGGTCGGCAGCCTGGGCTAGCAGGGTGGATGTCGTTTGAGTTTCTGTTTGTGTTTCATCTATAGTCAGGTGATGCTCTTATGTTTTGAGATGATGTTGTAATCGTGTGGCATTGTATGCCTTTGGTATGTATCCCCATCTATTATGTAATGTTTATTTAATGATATCCACCTTGCAAAAGCATTTCAATATGCGGGTCTATCCTTGGCGGGACTGAGGGAGTCCTGGATTAGGGGGTGTCCGGATGGCCGGACTATGACCTTTGGCCGGACTCCCGGACTATGAAGATACAAGGTTGAAGACTTCGTCCCGTGTCTGGATAGGACTTTCCTTGGCGTGAAAGGCAAGCTTGGCGATATGATATGAAGATCTCCTCCCATTGTAACCGACTCTATGTAACCCTGGCCCTCTCCGGTGTCTATAAAAACCGGAGAGTTTTAGTCCATAGGACGAACAACAATCATACCATAGGCTAGCTTCTAGGGTTTAGCCTCTCTGATCTCGTGGTAGATCAACTCTTGTACTACCCATATCATCAATATTAATCAAGTAGGAGTAGGGTTTAGCCTCCATCGAGAGGGCCCGAACCTGGGTAAAAACATTGTGTCCCTTGTCTCCTGTTACCATCCGCCTAGACGCACAGTTCGTGACCCCCTACCCGAGATCCGCTGGTTTTGACACCGACGTTGGTGCTTTCATTAAGAGTTCCTCTATGTCGTCACCGTCAGGAAGGATGCCGCACCCCGTCTTTAAAGACGGCATTGTTGCTAAAGGAGCTTTGGCTGTCGGCCAAACTCTCCGGCTAGGCAGTTTTTTGATGACCGCCTGTTCGGCCGCCGCGTCGATGATGACCTCTCGGGCCATCGAAAGCAATCTCCACATCAGCTCGGAACTTGTCGAGCTGTTAGATCCGATGGAGCTCTCTTCCCTAAACGATCTCTTGGATCGCATCGCCGCCCTGGGAGTCGCTACAGATTACAGCCAAGTTAGGCTTAAACCCAATCAGAGAGAGATTGACTCTCCCCAGGTCACCCACCACGTTGAGGTGGTGGAAGAACAATGCGGCAAATCTTCGCCCATCCTAAGGACCAGATGTGTACGGATTCCTGATCCCTCCGAGCCAGACATCTGCGGAGGGGAGGACGTCGCCCAAGCCCTGAACCTAAAGTCAGGCAGCGGGCCTGATTCATTGTATAACGTCCAAGAAAACAAGATTCTGAATTCGGAAATTTCTTGGCCCCTGAGTCTTAGATCGGGAGAGGTTCCGGATTTAAATCCACCCGCCCACCCAAATACAAGGGATCTATCCCAAATTCGGCAAGAGCCCCGGGAAACAGTACACCATTACTGGGCCAGATTCCTCCTGGTTAGAAACAGGATAAAGGACTGCCGCGAGAGGGATGCAATTTCATTCTTCTGTAACAACTGCATGGACATCAGAATCCTCGACGCCATAAGTCGCCGCGAAATTACACGCTTCGCCGACTTGACATCCATAGTATGAAAGTACTGTGCAACAGAAAGCGTTCGAAAAACCGAAACAATATTCTGGGACAATCCGACCCTGAATACAATCCCAGTCCGAAACAAAAGGGCGCATTATTGCCAGGCACTTGGGCCAAACAGCAAAAAACAAAAACCCTCTATAGGGTATGGAACCGTACTGGAGGGATGGCTCAATGGACCCTGTAAAATTCATAGTTCAGGGGAAGTCACACCAACTCATAGCCTTAGAGCATGTTGGATACTCCGGCAGGTGGCCAGAAGTGGCGAGGAGCTTCTAACTCCAGAATCCGCAGAGCACCACCCCAGAAATGCCAGTACGGTGTCAACAGTCCTCGAGACTTTCGCATCAAAGAACGCGAGGAAACGAACGCTCCGCAGCCTTATCAAAGTCTACCAAATAGCAACAATAAACCCATGGAGTGACACGGCTATTACCTTTAATGCCAGTGACGAACCTAAATTCCGGACATCCCGAGCACCAGCCGCACTGGTCCTCAGTCCGATAGTGGACGGCTTCCGTCTTACAAAGGTACTCATGGACAGTGCCAGCGGACTTAACCTCATCTATGAGGAAACCCTGTGAAAAATGGAAATAGACTCGAGCCGCATTGAGCGAAGAAACACAACCTTTAGAGGAATAATCCCCAGCCGGGAAGCGTGTTGTTCAGGGAAAATCACACTGGATGTGGTGTTCGGCATGCCGGATAATTACATATCCGAGGAGGTCACATTTCAAGTGGCCCCGTTCAGCAGCGGATACCACGCTCTGTTAGGGCGAGAAGCATTCACAATTTTTCAAGCTATACCCCATTACGGGTACATGAAGCTCAAAATGCCCGGACCCAAAGGAATCATCACTCTTTCTAGTGATCCGGACACAGCGCTCCGCGTCGAAAACAAGACAGCCGCACTGGCCCTCAAGGCATTGTCCGAAGCCCTAGCGGCCGAGGAACTAACTGTGTTGCACCCCACGGTGGACAGGGATGACGTGAAACTCGACAAAAGATCCAAGTCCACCTCCTTCAAGCCGGCAGACGAAATAGTCAAGTTCCAAGTCCATCCAATGGACACTACAAAAACGGCCTCCATCGGGGCACAACTAAACCCAGATGTAGACGCCGCACTCAGAGAATTCCTACGAGAAAATTGGGACATTTTTGCCTGGCACCCTTCAAACATGCCAGGAATCCAACGCAGGCTGGCCGAGCACAGCCTGAACATCCTAAAAGGATTCAAGCCCGTTAAGCAGACTCTTCGGCGTTTCTCCGAACCCAAGAGACAAGCCATGGGAGAGGAGCTAGCCAAACTACTGGAAGCCGGATTCATCAGAGATATAAAACATCCGGACTAGCTAGCAAACCTGGTGATGGTACCAAAGAAGGACAAATCCTGGCGCCTATGTGTCAATTTTAAAGACCTAAATAAGGCATGCCCAAAGGATCCCTTCCCCCTCCCCCGCATTGATCAAATCATCGACACCACTGCAGGACACGATTCATTGTGTTTCCTCGACGCATACTCTGGCTACCACCAAATCAAGATGGTAGAGTCAGACCAAGCTGCAACGGCATTCATCACCCCATACGACCCATTCTGCTTTAACACAATGCCCTTCGGGCTCAAAAACACCGGCGCAACATATCAGCGCATGATTCAGACATGTCTGGCCAACCAGATCGGCAAAACGGTTGAAGCATATGTGGATGACGTGGTCGTCAAAACCAAACACGTCAAAACTCTAATAGACGACTTGAGGCTCACGTTCGATAACCTCCGAACATTTGACATTAGGCTTAACCTGGAAAAATGCATTTTCGGCGTACCAGTCGGAAAGCTCTTGGGCTTCATTGTATCCGGTAGGGGAATTGAAGCAAACCCAGCCAAGATCCGAGCTCTGTCACAATTGGATATCCCAAAAGATCTCAAGCAAATACAAAAATTGACTGGATGCGTGGCGGCTCTAAGCCGCTTCTTCTCCCGCTTGGGGGGAAAGGCATTACCCCTTTACCGCCTCCTCTGGTGCACCGAACACTTCGAGTGGACGGATGCCGCCATGGCCGGACTCGAAGAAATAAAAGCCATACTGGCAACAATCCCTGTCCTGGCTGCGCCAAACATCGGCGAACCAATGTTGTTATACATCGCGGCAACTCACCAAGTTGTAAGCGCAGTCCTCGTCGTCGAACGAGAATCGGACGGACACAAATTCCCTATCCAGAAACAAGTGTAATACGTGTCCACTGTCCTCACTCCATGCAAGTCCCAGTACCCGCATTACCAAAAAATAGCATACATAGTGTTCATGGCATCCCGGAAGCTACGACACTACTTTCAAGAGTGTTCGATAACAGTAGCCTCCGAAGTACCTCTTAATGATATCATAAACAACCACGACGCAACAGGCCGGATTGCCAAATGGGCCATTGAGCTCCTCCCGTTCGACATAACATATAAGCCACGGCGAGCCATCAAGTCGCAAGCCTTGGCTGACTTTGTCGCGGAATGGAGTGAAGTCGAACTCCCTAAAGAGTACGGCACATATTCCAACTGGACCATGCACTTTGACGGCTCCAAAATGCTGGCAGGTCTGGGGGCTGGCGTCGTCCTGACGTCCCCAACAGGAGATACAGTCCAATATGTACTCCAGATAATGTATACGGACTCCAACAATGCAGCCGAATAGGAGGCCCTTCTACATGGCCTCTGGATGGCAGTCTCCATGGGCATTCAACGCCTAGAGGTGCGTGGGGATTCGAACCTCGCGATATCCCAAATAAACAGAGACTTTGACGCCAAAGATCCAAAAATGGCAGCTTACCGCAACGCCGTCCTAAATATGTCAGCTTGGTTCGAAGGGCTGGAATTCCACCATATAGCCCGGGAAAATAATCAGGCAGCAGACGTTTTGGCACGCATCGGCACAAAGCGCGATGCAGTCCCCCCCAACATTTTCCTGGAAAGGTTATTCAAGCCATCCGTACAGTGGGAAGGGGAATCCGGAATTAGCATATCGGACCAGGCCGCATCGCCTGACCCAGAATACCATGACACAACGGAAGACTCCGTCAATGAAGTCACACCCTCAGCCCACGAAATAATGGCAGTAATTTCCCCGTGGACAGAACCATTCTTAGCCTACATAACTAGGCAGGAACTCCCCGAGGACCAAAATGAGGCACGCTGCATAGTGCCGCGATCTAAAGCCTATAAAGTCCACGAAGGAGAGCTTTATAAGAAAAGCACCACCGGAGTCCTTCAAAGGTGTATCTCCTAAGAGGAAGGGCGGAACCTTCTGGCGGAAATTCACGCCAGACTCGGCAGGCACCACGCCGCAGCCCGAGTCCTTGTAAGCAAGGCCTTCCGTACCGGATTTTATTGGCCGACGGCCCGGGCAGACGCTCAGGACTTAGTCCAGCGATGCGTCGGTTGCCAATTATTCGCTAATCAAAGCCACATGCTGCCTACCGCCCTACAAACCATACCCATAACCTGGCCTTTTGCGGTCTGGGGGCTTGACATGGTTGGACCCCTTAAAGGAGGAACCCACAAGCAAAAATACCTACTGGTCATGGTGGATAAATTCACCAAATGGATATAGTCCAAGCCTGTAAAGTCGGCAGAATCTGGACCGGTGATAGACTTCATATCCGGGTTGTAAACCGTTACGGCGTCCCCCACAGCATAATCACTCACAACGGCACAAACTTTACGGCCGACGAAGTTAAACTCTGGTGCAAAAACATGGGCATTAAGCTCGACTACGCTTCAGTCTATCACCCACAAACTAACGGTCAAGTCGAGCGAGCCAACGGTCTCATCATGAGCGGTATCAAACCCAAACTAGTACGATCCCTCAAGAAATCTAACACGCACTGGGTAGAGGATCTTGACTCCGTACTCTGGGGGCTGCGGACCATGCCGAATTGCACTACCGGATTCACACCATTTTTTATGGTATACGGCGCAGAGGCAGTCCTGCCCAGCGACAAAATTCATGACTCACCTCGCGTGCGCATGTACGAAGAAAGAGAAGCCGAGCTCGATCGGCAGGACAGCTTGGACGCATTGGAGGAGGAGCACGACGTGGCAAAAGCCCGTTCCGCATTCTATCAACAACAGGCTCAAAGATATCAAAGCAGAGAAGTACAGGCCAAAACTTATAACGTTGGTGAACTAGTTCTACGCCTACCGGACAAGAAAAAGGACAAACTAAAGCCCAAATGGGAGGGTCCCTTCATAATCGACCAAGTCCTGACTGGTGGAGCATTCCGTCTGCGAAACGCATCAGACAACCGACTCAAGCCGAACCCATGGAACGCAGCACGCCTACGAAGATTCTACGCCTAGCGCCGGACTCCGTGTTCGTCTCCTTCCTCTGTCCCTTTTTTATTATTATTTTCAAATTAGCTGCCTAGTATTTCTCTCCTTCTCCCTCCCTTTTTCTCCCAAGCCTTTAGGGGCTTGCCTGCGCGTTGTTCGCACATACTTAACACGCCACCCGTGCTCATTATACCTAGGGGCTTCTTTATCAGAAGTTTATATAAACATGCCTCATGCCCAAAACATGTGTGACACTTCCGCATGAACCTTTTATACACCATTATATGCATCGATATGACTTAAGTTTTGGCCAAGCTGGGTTGCATGGCTCCTGTGCTTACCCCTATGTTCCCGTTTGTTCGGCTAGGTGGTAAAGGGAGCACCTTTGTGATTGTTACTGCCGGGTCAGCCAAATGTGTACCTCAGACTAGGTGAAGCCGAAAGCTAGCGTTCTTAATGGAATATTCGGTCGGTGAACTAAAAGATGATTTTTCTTGTTTATTTATCTGCCTCCAGATGCTTTTCTGCTTTTTTCTCGCAGTCCGGACATGCACTTTAGGGCATGCCTCCCAGGGAAAGGAACCCCTAACGGAACTATTCTCCCTGGAAGATGTTTCTTACTAACCATGTAATATAACATAACTAGTTGGGCACTTGTCTGCTAAAGCACTTATGACCCCTACGCCTTGTCTCCATGCATGCCCCGGTTCTTACATAACCGAGAGGGTATTCGGACACACTCCGGACTATCGGGTCCAGAGGTCAAAGCGAAAAGGTCCGCAATGACAAACGTTCTACAATCCGGCTAGAAGGCATTTCACATGTCATTTTAAATTACATAGTCAATTTGACTCGGTATATTCTTCTTCAATACCATCCAACAGGATGTCTAATTTACAGTCCTGTTGAGAATACTTGGCAGCCAGCTCTACCTGGCCATACACTAAATTGACAGGGATCTCCTTTCCGTCAGGCCCCACGGGGCCGACCTTGGCCATGTGGTTCGGGTCAGCCTTCGTGTACCGAGTCTTCACCATGGCCCAGGCCTCCCTGGTACCTTGACGGCAAGCCGATATCTTCCACAACCGGAAGCGCTGCTGCACTCCCTCCAGCTTCTCTGCAAGCTCTCCAAGGCCTTCGGGCATGGAGAGGGATGGCCACATAGCCTGGACGACGCCTTGCATCGCCTGCCGAACTCGTTCGTGCAGTTGCAACAGCTCGGGAAGAAGGTCCCCCGCTGAACCGGGCATCTCCTACGCAGGATGACCTGTCAGCACATCTGCAGACGTAGCTCTGTCAATCGACTTCCTCGCCGAACTCTTTTTTCGAAGATTCGTTTAAGCACTTACTAAAAATGTCGCGTCGAAGTCACCGATTCTGCTTTACGGAATCAGACAGCTGAGCACGAAAATCCTTTAGTTCCTCGCCCAGCTGGGTATTGGCGTCTTGAAGCTTGTTCTTCTCTTGCCTCACCCTTGTTAGCACGCTCTAGTCGGCCTTTAACTGGCGGAAGAGTTGCTGCTTGTCCAGATTCACTCCGGCCCCATCTGCACTGTTATTGTCAGAATTGCACATATGCCGCACTTCACAGCAGAATTATCTTTCGAAGCATATATTACCTAAGGGGGTCCCCTTGGCATTCTCTGAAGCGGCCCGTGCGGCCTCGAGTTGGGCCTTGCACTCTTCCAGCTCCTGGGACAGTTGCGTGTTCTTCTTTCTAAGATCCTGCATAACATATGATCCTTAAATCAGTTATCTTAACTGTTTCAAGTATCGGGGGCTACTGACATATATAACCATCAGATTTACTCACCCGTATGTCTTTCACATACTGCTCTGTGGCTCTGGCTAGACCATTTTGAGCGGCACGGAGATACGCATCTCCCGTATTAAAGGCGTCCAACCCCTCTTGGGAAAAACATGCGTCACGAAGAACAGCCCGGCGACGGGTTCACGGCACTCTCCACCATTGAATTGGTGGCAGATAACCCATCCGCGTCCTCTATCGGAGGAGCGTCCGGTGCGCCCCCCGTGTTCGCCTCCGCTTCCGGACCCAGCCTTGAAGCCTGGCCGGTGGATATAGTCCGGCGGGCGCTCTTCCTCCTAAGGAGAGCATGGGCATTAGTGTGACTTGAGGGCATAAACCCTAGGCGTTAAAATTACACGCCGTACCGTTGCACCGGAATCTCGATCCGTTCCGCACTTCTTTTTAGCCCGCCTGGCTTCAATGGCCCTTGTTGGCTACCCACCGCGGGCTCGGCCCTCCGCCTCAAGGATTTCCCCTGCAAAGCGAAACACTATTGGTTTACGGTAATCAAAATAAAGCATGGATGAATCCTCTTGAAGGTACTGGGACTTCGGCCTCGGTTACCTTTGAGGCCAGAAGTAGTCCGGGATAGTCGGCCGTAATGGCCACTAAGGTGTTGTCCTTACTCAATTGATGAAACACCCCATCAATTAACTCCACACATAAGTCCGGGTCCTCTTGGGATTCCGGATCGAGGGACCATTCTGGGTCCTCGGGTTGCGGAGGAGGGCTGTTTATCTCCTTCACAGTCTGGCGCAGCTCCTGCGTTAACATCGCTAGACTAAGTACTCAATTATGGGAATTTCGAAAGAGGGTAGACAAGTGAAAGTGTTCGCTCACCCAGCTTGGAGGACTGTAGATAGAGAATCCGCCCCGTGGGTTGACACGGAGGAATTCCTCTTCTTCTCCCTTGTACAAAGCGGATAAGATCTTCGTTAGAGTGGTGGCCGAATTCGGCCCCTTGCGACCACACCGTGTGGCGTCGTCCTCCCCGTTGAAATCCCACATGGGGTGGCCTCTGTACTGAAGCGGCTGCACCCCCCGCGTAATGCATGTGGTCATGACCTCGATCATGGTCAATTCGGAATGAGCCAACAATCTTATCCGGCTCATCAGGAAAAGGACGTCCCTATCAGTTTCCCTCTAAGGCTTTCGTGGGCTCCAGCTCAGACGTTTCTTCAACGGAGCGTTGTTAAACTCAGGGAGGCCGATCCGTACAGGGTCCGGCAGGGGGACGTCATCTGTATAAAACCATTACGAAGGCCAGTCCTCGGACGCCTTCTTTGGGGTACCGGATAGATATCCGGTCCCGGCGATGCGCCATAGTTCGGCTCCGCCCACTTGATAAATTGACCCCTCCTGAGAGCGGGGCACAAGGCAGAACAATCTCTTCCACAGCGCGAAATGGGCCTCGATGCCCAAAAACAGCTCGCAGAGGGCCACGAAGCCCGCAACATGCAGAATGGAGGCAGGCATGAGGTTGTGTAGCTGGAGGCCGTAGAACTCCAGTAGCCCTCTGAGAAACGGATAAATTGGAAATCCGAGTCCTCTTATTAAATAAGGGACTAGGCATACCCGCTCTCCTTGAGAGGGATTCGGGACGCTCTCCGCCTGCTCTCCGCCGCTATAGGTGGCGATCCCAGCTCAAACTGGGACCATATATGCTGGGGGGAGGAGCCCCTTGGATTGAATCACTACTAGCTTGCTATGCGGGACGGAACACCGCTCCCAATCTCCGAGCCGAGGGCTGGAGAGGCGAGAGGAGGAGTTGCTTCGACCGGCCATGGTGGAATGGATCTCTGTCGAAAGCACTCTAATGAATACTCGCAGAGGGAAGGTGGTGTGAATTGGATCTAAACCCCCGTCTCTATTATGGGCGGCTCATTTACGAGACTGGGGGGGGGGTAAATGAAAAAAAACCTGGCTTTTCGCATTCGTTTGACACGTGGAAGATGGTCATTATTGGGCACAGAAGCTGAGGAGAGCAACACGCACCAGAAGCCGGACATTATCCGACAGGTACATGGAATTTGGAGAAGAACCCGCCTTGCAATGCCGAAGACAAACTTGCGCGCCGGACTTATCATCATTGAAGCCTGGTTCGGGGGCTACTGAGGTATTCCTGCATTAGGGGGTGTCCGGATGGCCGGACTATGACCTTTGGCCGGACTCCGGACTATGAAGATACAAGATTGAAGACTTCGTCCCATGTCTGGATAGGACTTTCCTTGGCGTGGAAGCCAAGCTTGGCGATATGATATGAAGATCTCCTCCCATTGTAACCGACTCTGGGTAACCCTAGCCCTCTCCGATGTCTATATAAACCGAAGAGTTTTAGTCTGTAGGACGAACAACAATCATACCATAGGCTAGCTTCTAGGGTTTAGCCTCTCTGATCTCGTGGTAGATCAACTCTTGTACTACCCATATCATCAATATTAATCAAGCAGGAGTAGGGTTTTACCTCCATCGAGAGGGCCCGAACCTGGGTAAAAACATCGTGTCCCTTGTCTCCTGTTACCATCCACCTAGACGCACAGTTCGGGACCCCCTACCCGAGATCCGCCGGTTTTGACACCGACAGGGACCTTCGAGTTCCTTTTGGATAGGGTCGCATATTGGGCGTGACATAACCCTGAACTAACTCTTAGTAAAGAGGTGTTTGGATGGCAGGGTTAGATGGAGTGCGGATACAGCGAGGCACCTTCACGGGCAGTGCGAGAGGGAGGGAGGGAGAGGACAAGAAGCTTCGAGGAAGTGGGGAGGGATCTGCTGTGGAGAGAGCAAGAGAAAAAAGTGTTTATTAGTGTTCCCGAGAAGAACTAACCCAAATAAGCACCTCTTGGATGGGTTAGTTTTTTTGGATGGGTTAGATGCATCTAACCTAAACTAACCCTCATGTTTGGATCTTTTTGGGTTAGTTGACTCCAAACTAACCCAAATTAACTCTAACCCATGGATCCGAACAGAGCCTATGATGGAGTGAGGGATTACGGTACTTAGGGGGGTGCGTGTCACATGGAGAGAGAACAAGGGCGGAGAGTGTTGGATTGGTCTATATGTATAGCGCGAGCGAGACATGTGTATGTGTGAACTAGGGAGATATAAGGCCAGTTTGGCTTGCGTTGTGAGCATCTTTTGCATGGCATGGGGTTGTGGCTGGATTTCATGCACGCTTGTTTGGTTGCTACCCTGTGAAAAAGAAAGCCCGCCTGGTCTGGGTTCCCTTGCACTTTAATTAGCCTGGCTGAACTCTAGACACTGCAAGTAGCCTGGCCCAAGCGACCGATTTTGAACACCTTGTCGGGCCTGGTCGTGCGGCCACGAGGCTAACAGCAACATGGATGGATATTAGCATTAAATAATTGATGCATGGATTGATTGATGGGACATTCATGCTTTGCTTGGCCCAGGCATGAACCAAACGCTTCAGCACCACACAAGCCTGGCCAGGCAGAAATATTTTACATCTCACGTCCACACCAGGAAGTACCGACCATCAAGGCATGAGGGTCAGGTCATGAACTAAACTGACCAATAAAGTTTGAGAGAGATTAAGGAGCCCCGATAAGGCTGAGTGGTGCGTCAGATAGCTGAGAGGGGGAAAGAGATATTCCATCCGCTCGACAATGCAGTACATGTGAATTTTTTAGAAGTCCAACTTTGGAAACTTTGATCAGGTTTACGCAAATGTTATTTATATCTACAATACCAAAGATACATCATACAAAACTACATCTCATGGTGAATCTAATGGTATATGTTTGCCGTACTAGATGTAATTCTTTTTCTCCACGTACATGGTCAAACTTTGTGATGTTTGAGTTTTCAATAAATATATGTGCTATGGACGGAGGTGAGTGCCTCAGTCGACACAGATCAAGTGCGTGTGAAGGAGAATGAGTAAGTGTGCAAAAAGAGTATGTGTGTGAAAGAAAAAGTGACAACAAACGATAAATTAGAGAGAGAGTGTGTTTTGTCGTTTCTTATGCGAACATATCACGCATGCATCTCCAAGATGGAAAAGTGAGGCGAGGAGATACACGAAGATAGCTAGTGTGTGATTGTTTGCAACGGAGAGAGTCGCCCCTATAGCACATGTCCAATAGAGGTCTGGCCAACAAGGAAAAAAGGTCGAGAGGGACACATGGATGGCATGGACGCATGGGGAGGGAGAGAGGGTGTGTTTGTGATAGAGAGATCCCATCGAGATCGTGAGGGGGACTATATGGGTGGGAGATCAAGGGAGACCGTGCGCGACAGAAAGATGCCCCGAGAGAAATCGAGATAGACCATGCAATGTTTGTGATGGAGACTAAGATTAGCTAGTCATATACATATACGGTGGATTGTGTGTGCCTACAATTGAGTGAGAGACCATCATACTTGGCTAGCTGGGCATGACATTGTGTGTGTGTGCGCGCGTGTGAGATGGAGAGAGAACGATGGAGAGAGATAGAGTTTTAGATGGGCCTATCGAGTGCGAGTGAGATATGCATGTGTATGTGTGACCCAGGTGGATGGAGAGTTTGAGACAAGGGAGGAGCTCCGAGACGACATAGTGGTGCGTGAGAGAGTTACAGGCAAAGAGCCAAGGAATTTGTGTGCGTACGATGAGTGCACCCAAGATATCTAGCTTGGACTAGCTAGAGTATCATACATAGTGTGCGAGAGAGACCTATAGATGGTGTATATATGAATGCGGACTAGAAAGACCCCCCCCCCACACACACACACACACAGAGAGAGAAAGGGAGAGGGACCAACAAGGTTTTTGTGTCGGATGCATGAGACAGAATTGAAGATTGTCCGCGAGAGAGTGAGAGAGAGAGAGATAACAGGAGTCCGGGAGAGGGGGAGGTCGCGTTTTATGCATCAAAGACTGATATAAACTTGCATTCAAATATTTAAATTGGAGACCATGTTGTCTGCAATCCACACATGAACGGATATATTGTTGGAAATATGCCCTAGAGGCAATAACAAAAGGATTGTTATTATATTTCTTTGTTCATGATAGTTGTCTTTTATTCATGCTATAATTGTATTATCCGGAAATCGTAATACACGTGTGAATACTTAGACCACAACATGTCCCTAGTGAGCCTCTAGTTGACTAGCTCGTTGATCAACAGATAGTCATGGTTTCCTGACTATGGACATTTGATGTCATTGATAACGGGATCACATCATTAGGAGAATGATGTGGTGGACAAGACACAATCCTAAGCATAGCACAAGATCGTGTAGTTCGTTTTTCTAGAGCTTTTCCAATGTCAAGTATCTCTTCCTTAGACCATGAGATCATGTAACTCCCGGATACCGTAGGAGTACTTTGGGTGTACCAAACGTCACAACGTAACTGGGTGACTATAAAGGTGCACTACAGGTATCTCCGAAAGTGTCTGTTGGGTTGACACGGATCGAGACTGGGATTTGTCACTCCGTATTACCACTACTAGAAAAACCCCTACTAATGGCGCACCTAATATGGCCATTAATGGCGCATCTGTGGTGCGCCATTAACAGCACGCCATTAGTAATTTTTACTAATGGCGCACCACCTGGTGCGCCATTAGTATCTGGTATACTAATGGCGCACCGCGGGTGCGCCATTAGTATAGGCCAGGGTGCGCCATTATTATGCCTCCCAGGGGCCATGTATACCCAGGTGCTTTGGCATACTAATGGCGCACCACCACTGGATGCGCCATTAGTAACCGCGGCATACTAATGGCGCACTACCGAGTGATGCGCCATTAGTATGCACTGTCATACTAATGGCGCACTGTCATGTGATGCGCCATTAGTATGAATATTAGGTTTTTTTATTTTTTATTTTCTGTTTTTGCACAGGTTACAAAATGTATAATTTGACAAAATATAGACAGCACACATCAACAACAGATTCATCGAATACAATAGAAGATTAGTCTTTGAATACAATTCATCATATTAGTCTCCGAATACAATTCATCATATTAGTCTCCGAATTAAAAGACCGAACAAAGATAGAACATTATATTACAAGTCTCGAGACCGCGAGTAGCGAGTTTGTCTTCACATTACAAGTCGATATCGATCATCTAAACTACCATCACATAGAAGAGAGCTGCGGTCATCACGGTGAGCATCATCACGATGAAACTCATCTTCATCCGGTTCCTCCAACGCTCCCTCCCCTCTCCCGCTAGATAGCGGGCGTATCTAGATTCGGCCTCGGCCCTAGTGGTGTACCCTTTGTAACTGTTACCGCTGAATCGGTGAACCTGTCTCCGACACTCCTCCCAGTCATCGTAGACTCCGGGAACCTTACCCTTGTACACGACATACGTCGGCATCGCTATGCACTAGCCAAACGAAACGTTAGTACCAATTCACAGACAATACATAAGCAATATATAATTATGCAACAGAACGATCGGAAGAGAAAAGCAAGACATTAATAGCATCGATTACATCTAAGTTGAACGACTCTCGAAACCAAAGAGACATACTACAAGTTCATTAAAGTTTAATTACAACATGAGCCAATCGATGTTTCAGAACTAGACACAGCATCACTGCTTTCGACTCGACTCAAGGGACCGGAGCGTGGATGAAGCCGCCGTCTATCGTGGGAGTCATGAAATAACGGTCGTTGTCAGCCTGCATTTGTAGCATTGTGTCGATGTCACTGTTGGACGGTTGATTTCTGAGGTAGAACTGCCCCGAGGTACGAAGGACATCTTGATGGATGATTTCCGCAAACTCCGACTGGATGCGAAAGAATTCTTGTCGGAGGTCCGCGTCCTGGATTGCCGACACGCTCGCGGCCCAATCTTTGAGTTTACTCGGTAGCAGAAGTTGATGATGGTCCCGTACGATCGCCCGCATGTGATGGATGGCGTAGTAGGCACCCTTCTGACCGCCAGGCGGCTGCTTGACGCAGCAGAACGTCGTATTGTGGGAGAACACGTGCTTGCCGTACTTACGAATAGGCCTGGTGAAGGTGCCTCCAGATTTGGCGTAGCCGGGGAGAACATCATCAAGAACCTTCTTGACATTTGTGTAGTCTACGTTCGACTGACGGTCCGGGTCGAAATACGTGGCCATGGAATATTTGGGGCTTAGGAGGATGAGCGTGCAACGTGTGTCACTGCAGAAAACACGGAATGTTAAAAGAAAAACGATCGAAATGTAAGAATTCATATGTTACGGGCCGGTTGAGGGGAGGACTTACTCGGGAAAGTAAGGCACGAGGAAGTTATCCTTATCTTGGTTTGCCAGAATGACGCCTTCGAGGTAAGAACTCGCGACTTGCCGGTCCCCAGCGCTGCCCAAGATCTTGGCACGCATGTAGAAGGGGTCGACTATCACGATGTCCGGGGTCTTGTCGCGAATGATCCGCATCTCCATACTCAGCGAAAATAGCCGAACGAAGGTGTAGTGCAGCGGATGAAGGTTCAACATAGCGTGGATGTCATCAAAACGCAGGACGATCGTACGCCCGATGGAGTTATCCACAAAGCCCTTGCCCTCTGGCACCTTGGCCGCGAAAACCGGGTATGCCACATCCTTCTCCCTGAGACGCCGCTTCTCCAAAGAAAGAACACTGTCATGCAGACTCCGCATAGCACCGGTTGCAGCATTGAGCATATTTGTCGGTAGCATCGCCCTACCCGCCACATGCACCCTCCTCGAGATATCCTGCGGTGAAGGTGGCCCGTCCTGAGCACGGATCGTACTCGGTGCCGGCTGGCTCGCACCCTTCTTAGTCTTTCTTTTGCGTGCCTTCTTCTTCTCCTGTAATGGGACCGAGTTCTGCTCACAGACCGCCTTCTTGAGTGTGTTGGGGCTGATAATATTTCGCACCTCGCCTATCTGAGGCTCGGTGAAGTCGGCAGCTGGAGGCGTCTCCTGAGAGCTGAACGCCAGACGGCGCCTGTTGCAACTTGGCTTCTCCGCGGTACGAGCTAGATCGCACACGTCTTTTGTTGGGTTTGGTTCTTGAGAAGGAGGCCCCATGAAGTCGCCATCGTACCCATGCTCGGCAAAGTACTGATCGACGTTGCCAAATGTATCATCGTCGTCGTCGTCGTCGTTCTGATCCTGTGCCATATGCATGTTTGGATCCAGTGGCATAGGGATGTCCGGCACCGTTACGGCGGTCTTGCCATGGGGCCGACTTGGCGCCGGCACGACTGGCGGGTGTTGTCTTTGGGGTGGTGTCCCCCGCCCCCAAACGAATCTGGCTCTTCGGCCAAAGCAGGGGCCAGCTCAGGCAGGCGCTGAGGGTCATCACGTCTTCATCGTCGGCCCCGACGGGTCGAATCGGAGGTAACAAGTCGTCGCAGCCTGGCAGCACCCGAACCAGTTGAACCCTAAACAAGTTGGGTGGCATCTGGGTACCGTGGAACAAGGGGTTGCCCGGTTGAACGATTTTGCCCTTGGCGACATCGACCAACTCGTTGTTCACGAAGTGGAGGAGAGTGCACGGAACGTCGGCGGCGCCCTGCGAAAACATGTAGGGCGTCAGGGATGCCCAGTCAAAGGCAAGGAGATGAAGTCCTCGGCCGAGAGAGGCTTAATTAGTTACCGTGATGATGGCGTCGAGCTCGGCTAATGTCGACGCACCGCCAACGGCGGGCGTGCAGTTGACGGAGGGGCCGCTTGCTGAAGAGGTGCCGGCCGGCGTACACCCGGGTGCATTAAGCTCCCGTGCCGGCGTCGGAGACACCAATGCCGCCTCCGCCGGAGGCACCAATGGCCCCGCCATCGCATTATGCGAGTTGCTGGCCGTGAAGCTAGGAATCGGGGGCGGCCCCTGTTGGCCGCCCGCAATCCACGCACTCAACCCCGAGATCAAGGTAGGCACAAGGGCGGTGATCGTCGCTCCGAGTCGTTGTTCCACTTGCTCTTGGACAATCTCCGGAATCCGCGCCACCTGTGCCTTGAGTTCTTGAACCTCTCGCGCCTGGCTTTCCGAGCTGGTCTTTTTCTCCTTCCGCACACCAGCGGTATAGTATGACCCCCATTTTGTCGACAAGCCTTTGCCGGCCACACGACCAGCTGACGTCGGCTTACTGAGCTTATCCTTGTTCTTCATTACATTCAACCCCCTATTTAGAGTGGTGTCCCAAGGGTTGCTCTTAGTCGACCCCGCGCTACTGCTTTCAGTCGCCTGCGGAAGGAATGTGAACCATTTAGAAATTTGGCTTCATTAATTAGAATGCAACCATATGGAGCTAATTACGCGGGGGTGTATTCCTTACCAGAACAAGCTCAAGCTGCCTGGTCTTCGGATCCGTGGTAAGCTCCTTTGTTTTCGGGTCCTTCTTGTACCGGGCCCTGACAAAGTTCCTGGTCTGCTTGTCACCGTATTTATCGAAGAGGGGCGGTAGGCCTTGCTCGGCACGGTCCGCCTCCTCCTTGTCCCATATAGGCTCCGCCACTCTGTAACCGCCGGGACCGAGTGTGTGTTCCCCTATGTTCAGCTCCCGCATTTGTTTCCCCCACTCACTTGATTGGGAGCTTGCGGTGCTCGAGCAATTGATCTTGAAGTCGTTGTAGTCATCTTCGGTGATCGAAGGATTTTTCTCCTTGATCTTCTGATAACTCTCACCTTTCTCGATCATTCTCTTCACATTGCTTTTCCAAGTAGACAGGGCCTTGCTCATCTTCGTGAGGGCACATTGTTCACTTTATTCCCTTTGAGGCTTGTGTTTTCAAATTCAGCGGGGAACTTGTATCGTTCGTGCAGCTTCGTGAAGAGGAGGTTGCGCAAATTCCCTCGGTCAGGATGCCTCAGGTTCTCGGTGTTGATCGAGACGGTGCTCCGGACAATGCACCCGAGCTGAAGCGAGTACCCCTTGACTATTCGTTCGGGCGCCGTTGGATTCCCGTTGGAGTCCACTTCAGTAACTTCCTCCTTGAGGGTGCGGAGCACGATCGGGCGCCGGTCCTTCCGTTGCCTCTTCGGTTGGCTGCCATCTGTGCGTGCGCCGCCATCATCAGTGGTGGCATCCTCGGCGGCACCATCAGTGGTGGCATCAGTGTGGTCATCCTCGGCGGCACCATCCGTGGTCTCAGGATCGGTGGGGAAGGCGGCGGCCTCATACAAGTGAGGTTGTTCCTCCATCTCCTGGGACAGCTCCCAGAATGCCTTGCCGCCCGAACCCCCGGCCTCATCGTTGTGGGCCATGTTTCTCTCTAAATAGAAACAAAGTTTGGTCAAAAAGTTGGTTATTGTCAAGGAACAAGATCATGGTCTCATCATTTAGGGTTTGTCGACACCGAGGCATCCTAAAATCTAAGCTTTTATCATTGAGGGTTTTTCGACGCCAAGGCACCCTAAAAGCCTAACCTTTCATCATTTCGGTTTTTATCGACACCGAGGCACCCTAAAAGCCATGCATTAGTCACAAGTACGCCGGGGCACTTGATCCTACTTAATTAACTACTAAGATACCCCGGCCCATGCATTAGTCACAAGTACCCCATATGTCCTATTTTTAGCAAAGTCATGCTAAAATTCACAGAAAATTTCAGCATGACCTTTACTGAAAATAGGACATATGGAGTACCCGAATTTGCCGGAACGGAAGTTAATCGACATTCCGGCAAACTCAAGGGCCTCTCGGGGTACCTGCAAAATCATTATCCCAGGTGGACATGGATGCAATGTCACATGTCACATGGATCCCACACCCACAGGAGCTGGTGAAGCTTCATGTGTATTTCACGAAAACCAGTCTGACTAAAGAGCTTTATGTAGAAAACAAATCACTCCACCAGCTCACACAGGATCATCCCTCTAAGCAATTACTCAAAATGGGCACTAGCAGCAAAATGAACATTTTACAATCTGAACTTTTTTTTCATCTATGTGCTCATTTAACATTGATCCAAATAGTATCAAAGTTCTTAGAAACAAGCAGCTCTGCTAACAAAGAACAGTAAAAATGGGGCTTGCCTTAAGATGGGAAGTAAAGTTGCAAAAACTATCAGAAAGAACAGTAAAAATGGAACATAGCTCAGCATTTGATAGGAACAAACATAAAATCAAACCATGGGCATCTACTAGGTAGACCAACATAAAATTTGGACTGGAGTTACATAAGGGGAAATTGATGTGATGAATGGCAGTTAGGGAGCTGAGCTGATCATGTCCATGTATTCTAATTCTACAGTAAGATGGCATTGCTGTTGGTACCAATTTATTTGTTCACAAAGATACATTTTTGGTAATGCATAGACAACATCACCTTTTATTTATCATGGTTGGTTCCATAATTATTTCCTGGCTAATTAGCAAGTAAGTAACTCTTACATTATCAAAGCTTGCCAGTTTCTGAAATCAATTACTGACAGGGAATAGCACAGGCACACAGCAAACCTATAACTTAATGATGGTTATTAGGGAAGACAGGAAATGAGGATGGACAGAACCATATGTTTGGGAAATGCAAATAGAAGTATAGTGTTATGAGAGTAATTTTTTTCAATTTTCATTGATGTTTCAAATTAGATCGGTGCACATGTGGCTGCAATTTCTATTGGTCATCCAAGATGGGTGTTCATAGTAAAGTACTATATAGTGGCACTAACATAACCAAGGATTGCTTTTAAAAAAACATAACCAAGAATCACCTTCCACGTGGCTTCTTCTCTTTAGCCTGGCTTCCTTCTGCAAAGTGGGCAAATACTTCTGTCTGCTGCAGTAGGTACTTCAGTCGCCCTTTCCCTTCTTGTTCTGTGATCAAAACCACGATGAGAATGCAATACACACCAAAGAATATCATATACAAGAATTGTAGAAATTAAACAAGGTCAGACCCACACTATCTATTCTTTCTTCATGGCAGAATATCATATACAAGCACGAATTTTGTTCACATTTATATAGCAACAAATATTTATACACTCATATAGCAGCACTAAGTATATTGCACTTAGAAGAAGATTTGCTTTTACATCCCACCCAACTTAACAATCTAGTAGAGTTGTGATTTATTAATATTGTCTTTCCTTTGCAGGTTCATGTCAAGTCGATCGAGGATTTCGCGCAGCTGGGTTGTTTCGATGAGAACCAAGACAAGCAGCAGCCCACCAAAGCTTCTTCTACCCAGCAGCAACCCACTAAACCCTTTTCTACCCAGCCGCAACCCGCTAAAGCTTCTTCCACCCAGCTACCGGCCAGAGGGCACCAAGGCCTCAGCCTCTCAGGTTTGTGTTGCGATCCTCTCCTGCGTGCACCTTGTCGAGCACAGCACTGGCTCGCTGACCCTTTTCTACCTCCACCATGTGCTAACCTTGCTCGTGCGGCGAAATAGCTGTTAGTAAGATCCTAGCTCTCTCTTTTCTTAGAAATAATAAATCGCCAAGCAGGAATGAAAAGATTATTTGATTGAAGAAACCACCATGGCAGCAAATAACTGAACCTTCACTCTGTTTTAACTGAAAATATATTTGAAAAAAAAACTTTTACACGTGTGAAAATCTTCTCTACAGGTGGAAGAACACATCAAACACAGTGCAAAAACTAAACCCTTGCACTCTGTCAAAACTAGAAGAAAATGAACATATATTCCTATACAGTGCAAAAACTAAATATATGCCCATATTTAAGTCCGAACGTTACGTTCTTTTAATTGAAGAAACTAAACATTTGATCATATTCAGTGCAGAAACAGAGTTTATAATATTTTGAAGTGGACAAACTGAAGATTGGCTTTTTTAAGTGCAAAAACTGAAGATACATGCTACGTTATTGTGCAAAACGTTTACATTAACTCTGTGTAAGTGCAAGTGATGAAAATCTGCTCTCCTTATGAGAAAAAAACTGAATACATGCCCTGTTTATCTGAAGAATTGAATGAACATTGGCCCCGAAGCATTTTCTTGACTAAACTGTGCTCGTAATCCAATTTATGGCCTAATCTACTCAGATTTTACTCAATGACCATGTGCCCAGAGAAAAGGGGAAGAACAGAAGAGGAGGAAGAGCATACCACGTCTGTAGTCGGGCTAAGCTGTCGCCGGTGACGGTGGAGACGAGGCTGGCTGACCGACCCGGCAGCCAAATGCCTTTGTTCGTAGGCAACTTCTCTGGGCAACCTCCCTGCTCTGTGAGAGTCTTCTTACTGTAGGCGGCGGGGCAGCGTCGAGGTGGCGGGGCAGCGGCGTCGGGGCGGGGTCGAGCGGCGTCGGGGCGGCTCGGGGCGGCGGGGCGGCGTCGAGGCGGCGTCGGGGCGGCAGGGCAGCGTCGAGGCGGCGGGGCAGCGGCGTCGGGAGAGGAGAGGGGAAGGGGATCTAGGGCGAGGGAGAGGGCGAGGGAGAGGGAAGGCGAGGAGAGGGCGAGGGAGGGAGAGGGCGAGGGCGAGGGCGAGCAGTGGGTCAGGGCAGCGGCCGCGGCGGCGGTGGATCGAGAGGGAGAGGGAACTGGCGAGGGGGAGAGGGAAGGGGGGATCGGGCGAAGGGGGAGAGGGAAGGGGGGATCGGGCACAATACTAATGGCGCACCTCACCGTGGTGCGCCATTAGTATTTTTTTTTATTTCAACTCGAGCCAACAGGTTATGTACCACTAGAACTGATCCACATCAAGTCCCCTCTACTAGCTCGACTGGTCAGCAGCCAGTTCTCACACCAGGAGGTCCTGGGTTCGACTCCCAGGCTCCACAATTTTTTTTAGCATTTAAAAAGCTGTTTGATACTTATTTGTGTTTAAATATGTTCAAACTTGTTTAAATAATAACAGTAATATTTTTTTATAAGACAGTAGCATTTAAAAAGCTATTTGATACTTATTTTTTTATAAGATGGTGCGCGGGGTGCGGGGGGTCGGCGGCGGCGGTTGAGTAGGGGAATCGAGGGTGCGGGGGGTCGGCGGCGGCGGCCGGTGGACGTGGGGGGGTGCTCGGCGGCGAGGGGGACTGGATCTGGCGAGGTGGGATAGCGATCGAGATGGAGGGGGATCGAGATCGAGTGTCCATGAAATTTAAAAATATTCATGATAGTTCAAAAAGTACCCATGAAATACAATCGAGAAATGAAGGCTACGATTTAAATACAATCGATCTTAGCTAGCTATCTGTTCACAATCTTCTTGCCCTTCTTTTTCGCAAATGGAGTTCTTCTGTGGAACGGACGTCCTTTAGGTAGGGTGGTCCTGCTTCTTCTTGTGGTGTATGCTGCTACTTCATCATCGTCGTCATGTTCGATCCTCGGGTCGCCGTACTTGTCGAAGTCTTGCTCATTGGCTACTCCATCCATTCCGATGATCTTCCTTTTGCCTCTCCTCACGACAACACGACTGGGCTTTGGCGGGTCGGTAATGAAGAAGCATTGGTCCACTTGGGAAGCCAGTACCCATGGCTCATTTTTCGCGGTGACGTTTGCGCCCGCGGTCTTGGATTTGGCTTCGGGTATAACCATGGTGGTGAAATACCGGTCTTCTTTTATGACGTTCTTGGCCCATCTGACACGGAACATCGGGACCTTCTCTCCAGCGTAGCTCAGCTCCCAGATCTCCTCGATCCTTCCGTAGTATCTGTCCTTGTCGTTACCGGTGTAGGATTCCATCGTTACCCCGGAGTTCTGATAACCATCGCTCTTCATGTCCTTGGCCTCGGTGTAGAATGTGTAGCCGTTGATATCGTACGCCTCATAGGTCATCAGGTTGTGCTCGGCGCCCTGTGACAAGGCGAATATGAGTTGTTCTTCCGCGGAAGAATCCTCATGTAAAGGGTACGACAGAAGCTTCTGCTTGAACCAACGCGTGAAACATGAGTTGTGCTCTTTGAGTGTATCTCCGTCCGTCCTCTGTTGGCCTCGGTCATTGTACGTCTTCTTAATAAAGGTTTTGTGCTCTACCACCCAAGGATCGACCACGTCTATGTGTTGTAGCGCGACTAGGTTTGCTCTTTCAAAGTCGGCGAGTCGACCCTCGAAGTCGACATGCATTTCGCGGCGACCCTCACGGTGACCCCATCCAGCGAGCCTGCCGAGGTGCCTGTTGACGGGCAGACCAACGGGGTTCTCGATGCCTAGATAATTCGTGCAGTAGGAGATGCACTCTTCGGTCAGAAAGCCCCTGGCTATGCTTCCTTCTGGACGTGACATGTTGCGAACGTATCCTTTGATGACACCATTCATCCTTTCGAACGGCATCATGCTGTGCAGGAACGTCGGCCCGAGTTGGATGATATCCTCCACTATATGGACCAGCAGATGCACCATAACGTCGAAGAATGCGGGCGGGAAGTACATCTCAAGCTCGCATAGTATCACCACGATCTCTTCCTGTAGCCTTCTGAGTTGCCTCACGCCAATCGACTTCCGAGAGATGACGTCGAAGAAGTTGCATAGGCCAAATAGCGTTTCACGGACGTGCGCGTCCATGATCCCACGGATTGCAACTGGAAGTATCTGCGTCATCAGCACGTGACAGTCGTGAGACTTCATCCCGCTGAACTTCTGCTTCGCTGGGTCTAGGTATCTGCTTATCTTCCCCGCGTAACCGTAAGGAAGTTTTACTCCTAGGAGGCAGGTGAAAAACTGCTCGATCTCCTCCTGACTTAGAGTGAAGCACGCGGGAGGGTAGTCATTTCCGGTCTTCTTGGCCTTTTTGCCTTTGCGACGACTTTCTGTGTCCTGCTTCGCCTCCTCCATCATCATCATCATCATCATCATCATCATCATCATATATAGCGTGAAGCTCCTGCCTGATGCCCATTGATTTCAAGTCTGCCCTTGCTTTCGGCCCATCTTTGGTCCTCTCTGGCATGTTGAGCAGGGTACCAAGCAGACTCTCGCACACGTTCTTCGTGATATGCATGACATCAAGGCTGTGAGGCACACGGTGGATCTTCCAGTACGGCAAGTCCCAGAAAACAGACCTCGTTTTCCATACCTTCAGCAGCGGCTCTGGCGCCTTTCGCTTCTTTCCCGGCTTTGGCGCCTTTTGCTTCTTTCCCGGCAGTGGGCAGTCTTTCCAATTTTTCAACAGCTTGTCTATTTCCTCGCCGCTCCTCGTACACGGGCGTTTTCGGGGTTCGGTTTCACCATCGAACAGATCCTTGCGTTTCCTCCACGGGTCATCGTCGCGAAGCCACCTTCGATGTCCCATGAACACGGTTTTCGAAGACCCGGGATATCTATCTAGCTGGCGATACGTTGTGTCATCCATGCACCTTACGCATCCAGAAAATCTGTGGACTACCTGCCCCGCAAGATATCCGTAACCGAGATAGTCGTGCACCGTCGTGAGCAGTGCGGCTCTCATAGGGAAATATTCTTTCTCTGCGGCGTCCCACGTATTGGCTGGCGTTTTCCACAGCGTGTCAAGCTCCTCTTTCAGCAGCCCCAGATACAGATTGATGTCGTTCCCTGGTTGTTTCGGCCCTTCATTTAGCATACTCATGTGAATGTACTTCCTCTTCATGCACAACCAGGGGGGAAGGTTGTACATCCACACAAACACAGGCCAGGTGCTATGTGTGCTTCTCTGGCTGCCAAACGGATTGACTCCATTGGTGCTCGCGCCCAGCACGAAGTTCCTTGGATCGTTCCCAAATTCTGGGTATTCGAAGTTCAACGCTTGCCACTGGCTCGCATCCTTAGGGTGACTCAGCATCTTGTCTTTTTTATCTATCTCCGGATCATTTGCGTCATCTTCTCGCTTCTTCTCCTCCCTATCCGCGTGCCAACGCAGGAGCTTTGCTACCTTAGGATCCGTGAAATACCGCTGCAGACGAGGAGTGATCGGAAAGTACCACACCACTTTTCGAGGAGCTTTCTTCCTCTTCTTGTATCGAGTGACACCGCACACCGGACATATGGTAGACTCCGCGTGCTCGTCCCGATAAATGATGCAATTGTTCATGCACACATGGTATTTCACGTGCGGTAAATCCAGAGGACACACGATTTTCTTCGCCTCCTCCAAACTGGTCGGGCACTTGTTCCCCTTGGGAAGACGTTCGTGCCAGAATGACATGTTCTCGTCGAAGCATGCGTCGGTCATTTTGTGTTTTACCTTCATCTCCAGAGCCATGAGCGTTACTTTCAGGCGGGTATCCTCGGGCCTGCATCCTTCATACAATGGAGTAACCGCGTCTAACTCAAGTTGATCCATCTTGGCTTTCTCTCGGGCGGCAGCTCTTGCGTTATCCGTCTGCTTGAGAAGCAGCTCTTGAATATGAGGGTCCTGCACCCAGCCCATCGATGGTCCAGCATCGTCTGCTCCGCCGGCATCATCATCATGTCCTGCATCTTCTACATGATGACTGTGTACAGCATCACCGTCGTGATCATCTCCTGGGGATTCTTCGTCTTCTCGCCCCCCCGAGCCGCGGTGGTTGTCTTGTTGCCCTTCCTCATTTCTTGCCCGGCCCCCATGGACGACTTCGTAGTCATCTTCATCACCTTGCCACCGATAGCCATCCATGAAACCACGCAAGAGCAGGTGGTCCCGCACCTGCCCGGAATCCGGGTCCGCAATAAGGCTATTCAGCTTGCATCTTCGACACGGACATCTTATCTCCGTCTCGTTCTTTTGAAGCATCTCGGCCTTCGTGGACCTCAAAAACCTATTCACGATGCCTTCGGTCATCGTGCGGACCATGGTCGCCTGCGGGGTAGAGCAAAATGATATTTTAGAACCAAGAAAAAATTTGGCATGACTTTCCCTAAAAATAGGACCAAAAAGAATGCTTAATGCCAAAATTCTCGCCGAAACGGAAATGAATCAACATTCCGGCAAAATATTGGCAACTATCGCATTTCAAATACCGGTACACCTCCAAACACAAACACATATGCAACACCACAAACATATGCAACACCACGAACATACATAGATCTAGCTAGGCCACAAAAAGTGCATGTGCACATTGTTGTAGGGAGAACAACATAAATATAGCTTCCCCCCTTACTTACCTAGCAAAACAAGGTAACTTAACCACTTAATTTGAATGAATCTACGGTGGAAATGAGGTGAAAAAGAGGAGGCACCCGAGACAAGGAGGAGGCGGTGGAGAGAATGAAGTGGGGAGAAAGTGAGTGTGGGAGGAGAGGCTGTCCAAAATATCTTGTTGCTGCCCACTTACTAATGGCGCACCAGCAACAAATGCGCCATTAGTAATCCAGGTTACTAATGGCGCACCCCCTGGTGGTGCGCCATTAGTACTTTTGCAAAAAAAGGAATAAAAACAATAATAAAAAATAACATTAGTGGCGCACCTTCTGGCTGGTGCGCCATTACTAGTTACAACTAGTAATGGCGCACCACCAGGGGATGCGCCATTAGTATGTTTGGACAGGCGCACTAGTTCAAAAAAAAATTTGGTACTAATGGCGCACTGTGGGAAGGGAGCGCCATTAGTAGTTTCAACACTAATGGCGCATCAGAAGGTGGTGCGCCATTAGTATATACTAATGGCGCACCACATGTCTGGTGCGCCATTAGTGTCATTTCCATCTATAGCCCTTTTCCTAGTAGTGTACGGAGAGGTATCACTAGGCCCACTATGTAGTGCATCATCATAATGAGCTCAAAGTGACCAAGTGTCTGGTCATGGGATCATGCATTATGGTACGAGTAAAGTGACTTGCCGGCAAGGAGATTGAATGAGGTATTGGGATACCAACGATCGAATCTCGGGCAAGTAACATACCGTCAGACAAAGGGAATAGTATACGGGGTTGCTTGAATCCTCGACATCGTGGTTCATCTGATGAGATCATCGAGGAGTATGTGGGAGCCAACATGGGTATCCAGATCACGCTGTTGGTTATTGACTGGAGAGACGTCTCGGTCATGTCTGCATCTCTCCCGAACCCATAGGGTCTACACACTTAAGGTTCGGTGACGCTAGGGTCGTATGAATATGAGTATGCAGCAAACCGAATGTTGTTCGGAGTCCCGCATGAGATCCCGGACGTCACAAGGAGTTCCGGAATGGTCCGGAGGTAAAGAATTATATATAGGAAGTACTGTTTTGGCCATCGGGAAAGTTTTGGGGTCACCCGGTATTGTACCGGGACCACCGGAAGGGTCCCGGGGGTCCACCGGGTGGGGCCACCTATCCCGTAGAGCCCCATAGGATGAAGTGGGAGGGGAACCAGCCCCTATTGGGCTGGTGCGCCCCCCGCCCTTGGGCCCCCCTGCGCCTAGGGTGGGGGGCGCACCACTTGCCTTGGGGGGCACTCCACCCCCCTGGCCACCGCCCCCTTGGGAGATTCCCATCTCCAGGCCCCCCCAGGGGGCCTATATAAAGGAGGGGGAGGGAGGGCAGCCGCACCCTGAGTCTTGGCGCCTCCCTCCCCCTGCTACACCTCTTCCTCCTCCCGTAGTTGCTTGGCGAAGCCCTGCCAGAGTCCTGCTGCATCCACCACCACGCCGTCGTGCTGCTGGATCTTCATCAACCTCTCCTTCCCCTTGCTGGATCAAGATGGAGGAGACATCATGCTGACTGTACATGTGTTGAACGCGGAGGTGTCGTCCGTTCGGCGCTAGGATCTCCGGTGATAGGATCACGACGAGAACGACTACCTCAACCCCGTTCTCTTGAACGCTTCCGCACGCGATCTACAAGTGGTATATAGATGCATCTCTCTCTCTCGTTGCTAGATGAACTCATAGATTGATCTTGGTGAATGTAGGAAAAATTTTATTTTATGCAAACGTTCCCCAACAGTGGCATCATGAGCTAGGTCTATGCGTAGTTCTCTATTGCACGAGTAGACCACAAATCTGTTGTGGGCGTAGATCTTGTCAACTTGCTTGCCACTACTAGTCTTGTCTTGCTTCAGCGGTATTGTGGGATGAAGCGGCCTGGACCGACCTTACACATACGCTTACGTGAGACAGGTTCCACCGACTGACATGCACTAGTTGCATAAGGTGGCTAGCGGGTGTCTGTCTCTCCTACTTTAGTTGGAGCGGATTTGATGAAAAGGGTCCTTATGAAGGGTAAATAGAAGTTGACAAAATCACATTGTGGTTATTCGTAGGTAAGAAAACGTTCTTGATAGAACCCAATTGCAGCCACGTAAAAGATGCAACAATAATTAGAGGACGTCTAACTTGTTTTTGTAGCAATTGTCATGTGATGTGATATGGCCAGAAGTTGTGATGAATGATCAATGATATATTGTGATGTATGAGATCATGTTCTTTTAATAGGAATCACGACTTGCATGTCGATGAGTATGACAACCGGCAGGAGCCATAGGAGTTGTCTTAATTATTGTATGACCTGCGTGTCAATGATTTAACGCCATGTAATTACTTTACTTTATTGCTAAGCTGTTAGCTATAGTAGTAGAAGTAATAGTTGCCGAGCAACTTCATGGAGGCACGATGATGGAGATCATGGTGTCATGTCGGTGACGAAGATGATCATGGAGCCCCGAAGATGGAGATCGAAGGAGCTATATGATATTGGCCATATCATGTCACTACTTTATATAATTGCATGTGATGTTTATTATGTTTTATGCATCTTGTTTACTTAGAATGGCGGTAGTAAATAAGATGATCCCTTATAATAATTTCAAGAAAGTGTTCCCCCTAACTTTGCACCATTGCTAAAGTTCGTCGTTTCGAAGCACCACGTGATGATCGGGTGTGATAGATCCTTACGTTCACATACAACGGGCGTAAGACAGTTTTACACATGCAAAACACTTAGGGTTAACTTGACGAGCCTAGCATGTACAGACATGGCCTCGGAACAGAAGAGACCGAAAGGTCGAACATGAGTCGTATGGAAGATATGATCAACATGGAGATGTTCACCGATGATGACTAGTCCGTCTCACGTGATGATCGGACACGGCCTAGTCGACTCGGATCGTGTAACACTTAGATGACTAGAGGGATGTCAATCTGAGTGGGAGTTCATTAAATAATTTGATTAGATGAACTTAATTATCATGAACTTTGTCTAAAATATTTGCAAAATATGTCTTGTAGATCAAATGGCCAACGCTCATGTCAACATGAACTTCAACGCGTTCCTAGAGAAAACCAAGCTGAAAGATGATGGTAGCAACTATTCGAACTGGGTCCGGAACCTGAGGATTATCCTCATAGCAGCCAAGAAAGCATATGTCCTAGAAGGACCGCTAGGTGAAGCACCCATCCCAGAGAACCAAGACGTTATGAACGCTTGGCAGTCACGTGCTGATGATTACTCCCTCGTTCAGTGCAGCATGCTTTATAGCTTCAAACCGGGGCTCCAAAAGCGTTTTGAGCAACACAGAGCATATGAGATGTTCGAGGAGCTGAAAATGGTTTTTCAAGCTCATGCCCGGGTCGAGAGATATGAAGTCTCCGACAAGTTATATAGTTGTAAGATGGAGGAAAACAGTTCTGTCAGTGAGCACATACTCAAAATGTCTGGGTTGCACAACCGCCTGTCCCAGCTGGAGATCAACCTCCCGGACGAGGCGGTCATTGACAGAATCCTTCAGTCGCTCCCATTGAGCTACAAGATCTTTGTGATGAACTACAATATGCAGGGGATGGTGAAGACCATTCCTAAAGTATTTTCAATGCTGAAGTGAGCAGAGGTTGAAATCAAGAAAGAACATCAAGTGTTGATGGTCAATAAGACCACTAAGTTCAAGAAGGGCAAGGGTAAGAAGAACTTCAAGAAGGACGGCAAAGATGTTGCCACGCCCGGTAAGCCAGTTGCCAGGAAGTCAAAGAATGGACCCAAGCCTGAGACTGAGTGCTTTTATTGCAAAGGGAAGGGTCACTGGAAGCGGAACTGCCCCAAATACTTAGCGGATAAGAAGGCCGGCAACACTAAAGGTATATGTGATATACATGTAATTGATGTGTACCTTACCGGTACTCGTAGTAACTCATGGGTATTTGATACCAGTGTCGTTGCTCATATTTGTAACTCACAGCAGGAGCTGCGGAATAAGCGGAGACTGGCGAAGGACGAGGTGACGATGCGTGTCGGGAATGGTTCCAAGGTCGATGTGATCGCCGTCGGCACGCTACCTCTACATTTACCCACGGGATTAGTTATGAACCTCAATAATTGTTATTTAGTGCCAAGTTTGAGCATGAACATTGTATCTGGATCTCGTTTAATACGAGATGTCTACTCATTTAAATCCGAGAATAATAGTTGTTCTATTTATATGAGAGATATGTTTTATGGTCATGCCCCGATGGTCAATGGTTTATTCTTAATGAATCTCGAACGTAATGTTACACATATTCATAGTGTGAATACCAAAAGATGTAAAGTTGATAACGATAGTCCCACATACTTGTGGCACTACCGCCTTGGTCACATTGGTGTCAAGCACATGAAGAAGCTCCATGCTGATGGACTTTTAGAGTCTCTCGATTATGAATCATTCGACACATGTGAACCATGCCTCATGGGCAAAATGACCAAGACTCCGTTCTCCGAAATAATGGAGCGAGCAACCAACTTATTGGAAATCATACATACTGATGTGTGTGGTCCAATGAGCGTTGAGGCTCGCGGAGGATATCGTTATGTTCTCACTCTCACTGATGACTTAAGTAGATATGGGTATGTCTACTTGATGAAACACAAGTCTGAGACCTTTGAAAAGTTCAAGGAATTTCAGAATGAAGTAGAGAATCAACGTGACCGAAAGATAAAATTCTTATGATCGGCTCGTGGAGGAGAATATTTAAGTCATGAATTTGGTACGCACTTAAGGAAATGTGGAATCGTTTCACAGCTCACGCCGCCTGGAACAACTCAGCGTAACGGTGTGTCCGAACATCGTAATCGCACTCTATTAGATATGGTGGATCTATGATGTCTCTTACCGATTTACCGCTATCATTTTGGGGATACACTCTAGAGACAGCTACATTCACTTTAAATAGGGCACCGTCTAAATCCTTGAGACGACACCGTATGAATTATGGTTTGGGAAGAAACCTAAGCTGTTATTTCTAAAAGTTTGGGGATGCGATGCTTATGTCAAGAAACTTCAACCTGAAAAGCTCGAACCCAAGTCAGAAAAATGCGTCTTCATAGGATACCCTAAGGAAACCATTGGGTATACCTTCTACCTTAGATCCGAAGGCAAGATCTTTGTTTCCAAGAACGAATCCTTTCTGGAAAAAGAGTTTCTCTCAAAAGGAGTAAGTGGGAGGAAAGTAGAACTCGATGAAGTACTACCTCTTGAACCGGAAAGTAGTGCAGCTCAGGAAAATGTTCCTGTGGTGCCTACACCGACTGGAGAGGAAATTAATGATGATGATCAAGGTACTTCGGATCAAGTTGCTACTGAACTTCGTAGGTCCACAAGGACACGTTCCACACCAGAGTGGTATGGCAACCCTGTCCTGGAAATCATGTTGTTAGACAACGGTGAACCTTCGAACTATGAAGAAGCGATAGCGGGCCCAGATTCCAACAAATGGCTTGAAGCCATGCAATCCGAGATAGAATCCATGTATGAAAACAAAGTATGGACTTTGACAGACTTGCCCGATGATCAGCGAGCGATAGAAAACAAATGGATCTTTAAGAAGAAGACGGACGCGGATGGTAATGTTACCATCTATAAAGCTCGACTTATCGCTAAGGGTTATCGGCAAGTTCAAGGGTTGACTACGATGAGACTTTCTCTCCCATAGCGAAGCCGAAGTCCGTCCGAATCATGTTAGCAATTGCCGCATACTATGATTATGAGATATGGCAGATGGACGTCAAAACGGCATTCCTTAACAGCTATCTTAAGGAAGAGCTGTATATGATGCAGCCGGAAGGTTTTGTCGATCCTAAGAATGCTAACAAAGTATGCAAGCTCCAGCGATCCATTTATGGGCTGGTGCAAGCATCTTGGAGTTGGAACATTCGCTTTGATGAGATGATCAAAGCGTTTGGGTTTATGCAGACTTATGGAGAAGCCTGCGTTTACAACAAAGTGAGTGGGAGCTCTGTAGCATTTCTCATATTATATGTAGATGACATACTTTTGATGGGAAATGATATAGAATTCTTGGACAGCATCAAGGCCTACTTGAATAAGTGTTTTTCAATGAAGGACCTTGTAGAAGCTGCTTACATATTAGGCATCAAGATCTATAGGGATAGATCGAGACGCCTCATAGGTCTTTCACAAAGCACATACCTTGATAAGATTTTGAAGAAGTTCAAAATGGATCAGCCCAAGAAAGGGTTCTTGCCTATATTACAAGGTGTGAGATTGAGCTCAGCTCAATGCCCGACCACGGGAGAAGATAAAGAAGAGATGAGTGTCATCCCCTATGCCTCCGCCATAGGATCTATTATGTATGCCATGTTGTGTACCAGACCAGATGTAAACCTTGTCGTAAGTTTGGTAGGTAGGTACCAAAGTAATCCCGGCAAGGAACACTGGACAGCGGTCAAGAATATCCTGAAGTACCTAAAAGGACAAAGGACATGTTTCTCGTTTATGGAGGTGACGAAGAGCTCGTCGTAAAGGGTTACATCGACGCTAGCTTCGATGCAGATCTGGATGACTCTAAGTCACAATCCGGATATGTGTATATGTTGAATCGTGGAGCAGTAAGCTGGTGCAGTTGCAAGCAGAGCGTCGTGGCGGGATCTACATGTGAAGCTGAGTACATGGCAGCCTCGGAGGCAGCGCATGAAGCAATATGGATGAAGGAGTTCATCACCGACCTAGGAGTCATACCCATTGCATCGGGGCCGATCACTCTCTTCTGTGACAACACTGGAGCTATTGCCCTTGCCAAGAGCCCAGGTTTCACAAGAAGACTAGGCACATCAAGCATCGTTTCAACTCCATCCGTGAAAACATTCAAGATGGAGACATAGATATTTGCAAAGTACATACGGATCTGAATGTCACAGATCCGTCGTCTAAACCTCTTCCGCGAGCAAAACATGATCAACACCAGAACTCTATGGGTGTTCGATTCATCACAATGTGACTAGATTATTGACTCTAGTGCAAGTGGGAGACTGTTGGAAATATGCCCTAGAGGCAATAATAAAAGGATTATTATTATATTTCTTTGTTCATGATAGTTGTCTTTTATTCATGCTATAATTGTATTATCCGGAAATCGTAATACACATGTGAATACTTAGACCACAACATGTTCCTAGTGAGCCTCTAGTTGACTAGCTCGTTGATCAATAGATAGTCATGGTTTCCTGACTATGGACATTGGATGTCGTTGATAACGGGATCACATCATTAGGAGAATGATGTGATGGACAAGACCCAATCCTAAGCATAGCACAAGATCGTGTAGTTCGTTTTGCTAGAGCTTTTCCAATGTCAAGTATCTCTTCCTTAGACCATGAGATCGTGTAACTCCCGGATACCGTAGGATTACTTTGGGTTTACCAAACGTCACAACGTAACTTGGTGACTATAAAGGTGCGCTACAGGTATCTCCGAAAGTGTCTGTTGGCTTGACACGGATCGAGACTGGGATTTGTCACTCCGTATTACGAAGAGGTATCACTGGGCCCACTCGGTAGTGCATCATCATAATGAGCTCAAAGTGACCAAGTGTCTGGTCACGGGATCATGCATTACGGTACGAGTAAAGTGACTTGACGGCAACGAGATGAAACGAGGTATTGGGATACCAACGATCGAATCTCGGGCAAGTAACATACCGTCAGACAAAGGGAATAGTATACGGGGTTGCTTGAATCCTCGACATCGTGGTTCATCTGATGAGATCATCGAGGAGTATGTGGGAGCCAACATGGGTATCGAGATCCCGCTGTTGGTTATTGACCGGAGAGCCGTCTCGGTCATGTCTGCATGTCTCCCGAACCCATAGGGTCTACACACTTAAGGTTCGGTGACGCTAGGGTTGTATGAATATGAGCATGCAGCAAACCAAATGTTGTTCGGAGTCCCGGATGAGATCTCAGACGTCACGAGGAGTTCCGGAATGGTCCGGAGGTAAAGAATTATATATAGGAAGTACTGTTTCGGCCATCGGGAAAGTTTCGGGGTCACCCGGTATTGTATCGGGACCACCGGAAGGGTCCCGAGGGTCCACCGGGTGGGGCCACCTATCCCGGAGGGCCCCGTGGGCTGAAGTGGGAGGGGAACCATCCCCTAGTGCGCTGGTGCGCCCCCCCCCCCCCTTGCCCCCCCTGCGCCTAGGGTTGGAAACCCTAGGGTGGGGGGCGCACCACTTGCCTTGGGGGGCACTCCACCCCCCCTGGCCACCGCCCCCTTGGGAGATTCCCATCTCGAGGGTCGGCGCCCCCCCCCAGGGGGCCTATATAAAGGAGGGGGAGGGAGGGCAGCTGCACCCTGAGTCTTGGTGCCTCCCTCCCCCTGCTACACCTCTTCCTCCTCCCGCAGTTGCTTGGCGAAGCCCTGCCGGAGTCCTGCTGCATCCACCACCACGCCGTCGTGCTGCTGGATCTTCATCAACCTCTCCTTCCCCTTGCTGGATCAAGACGGAGGAGACGTCAGGCTGATCGTATGTGTGTTGAACGCGGAGGTGCCGTCCGTTCGGCGCTCGGATCTCCGGTGATAGGATCACGACGAGAACGACTACCTCAACCCCGTTCTCTTGAACGCTTTCGCATGCGATCTACAAGTGGTATGTAGATGCATCTCTCTCTCTCGTTGCTCGATGAACTCATAGATTGATCTTGGTAAACGTAGGAAAAATTTTATTTTATGCAAATGTTCCCCAACATATATGTGTATATCAAACAAGTTCATTAATTTGACTTTCAACATGTTCATGTAGTACTATAATATTGTACAACATGCTACTCGATTGAGGTGTTCAATTTTGGATTTAGTTCACTATTTTGACCTGCTGAATGAGCTAGTTCATTGAATCGAGATATTTCATTTTGGGTTTGATTCATGTTTTTGAGTGGGTCAACTATTTGTCATATAGTAAATCGCTAGCAACGAGCATGTAAAAACACATTACTCCCGAGCATCATCTCTCCATCTAAAAAGAAGTGGCAAGCTAATATTTCAAAATATGATTCGAATCAACTTGGTAAGGTAGACGTGGATGCTCGTTCTCCCAAAATTTGAACGAACCGTTAAACATCCTCTCTGCTCGGTGGAATTCGCTCGGGCAAATAAATGGGAGACGCGAAATTACCGTCCTATGTGGGACACGCATCAATTGGCCCGTTTTACATCAAGGGTAGGTTTGTAACTTCATCCAAGTGCGCCTTCTCCTCGGCTGAAATGACATGTGCCGAATAATTCATAAACCATGGTCGGCAAAACACGCTCTCCTCGCCCGAAATAGCTCTCGCCCACTATTTCAACACACGCTCTCCTCGCCCGAATTCGCTCGCGCCCACTATAGTTCAAAACACGCCCTCCTCGCCCGAAATTGCTCCTGCCCACTATTTGGGGAGAAGCAAAGTTACTCTACTATCCCCGACCCTCAATACACAGACCCAAGCTGAGAAGCCTATAGGCAAGGGTAGAACTGTAACTCCCGCTCACATTTCAGACAAATGCGTCAGTAAGACATGGTTCCACTCCCCTCCCAATCCCCCCCCCCCCGCCCGCCCCCATTCATACCTCGTGGGCGCCAAATCACCTTCTCCCCGGGAAGCTCCCTTCTCCCAAGCCGCGAAACCTCAGCCCCACCTCCATGGCGCCCCCCACCACACCAATTTCACAGCCGCCCTCCTCCTTAATGCCGGAGATGTTGTCCAATTGCCGTCTTGCACTGGGCTGTGTGCCTCTTACTCGGTGCTGCTGGTGCTGCCTCGACGATGGCCGCGTGAACCGTACTGGAGCCGATTCACCCCCGCCGTTGTTCACGGCACCGAAGCGGCTCCAACTTCGGATCCGTCCAGAGTCCTGGCGCTCCTTCCACGTAGTCGTTGACCGTCGCGACATCGCTCTTTCCCTGCCGCCGGTCACCACCACAACCGCGCCGGCCTCACGACTCGGCAGATGGACTAGCCTACTTCACCATGCCGCCAGATAGGTCGCACCCTCATCGGAAATCACTTTATTTAGGTGTCAGTTGTCTGAATTTTTATTCTGGGCCAATCGATTCCCAATGGGAAGCAGCATCCCTCGAGGCGGCGGAGCTCCTAGGCTGCCGGTTAGCTGTTGTCTAACATAAGGGTGCGGGGCCGCAAGTTCATCACGGAAGCAGCGCTTAGATGGCTATCTTTTAGAGTTGCGTGGGTTGAAGGTACTGCCATCGCCGGATCTGGATGACGGGGAGTCTTTGTGGATTGGCCCGGGGGCGGCGCAAACACGGCAGTGCGGTGGGGCGGGGAGCGGGGTTTTGGATGGGGCCAACGGCGGAGGAAGGCTGCTCTGCCGTTGGTCACTGGCTCTTCGGGGAAGATTCCGAACAGTGTCAGCCGGGAGGCACAAGATGGCCATCAAGCCATCCGACGTAGATCGGACAATACCAAAATAAAATAAAATCGTGTGACCCCAATTTAGTCTTCAGTCAACAGACATGTGACCACTCTCGTACCTTGCTGTTGATCTCTTAGTGTATTTCTTCGGATCAAAGAGATATGTTGTTCTTAACTTTATGTGTTATCTGCATCTTCAGACACATCGTCTTCCGACTCACCACAGCTGCTCCAACAAGGGAAGCATACACCAGAAGGGAGCTACAGTCCCCACTCAACAGTTCCCTGCATCGAATGCGCGTGCCCGACATGGACAGCCACAACAACTGCAGGGCCATCGACAAGTCAGCACATGATGCTCACTCCTATGGATGGCAGCCAGATAGGTTGTACCCTCATCTTACTTGTGTGCAACATTTATGGCTTTGTTATTCATCTAAGCATCGAAAATAGATCATCACATTTCACTGTATATTCATGCTGGTCTCTTATGGGTCTTTTTCAGGAGTTCACGTTGTTCCATAGTTCAGCTAAGATAGTTGTTCTTTAGGTAACGTTGTTCCATAGTTATCATCCATCAGCCAATGCTATCCCACAGGCTGGTGATTATAGCATTATACCACTTCTAGTATTATCTATGTTGTTCTTTAATACTTTTGTGTGTCGTCTAGTTAATCTCAAGTACAAACGATACATATTCTATAGCTTTCATCTGTGTTCTCCCTTTAGTTTATGAGACCTGTTGCTGCTAGTTAACCCCAGTCTTACTATTTATGTCGTCTCCTATAGGCACTCATTTACATAAATCTAACTTCTAGTTGTCTTCCATGCATGTCAGATATAATTGCACACACTGATATATCCACAAGAACCTCACGGAGCAATGTAAAGGCCAATAAACTTGATGTCAACGATACCCAATATGATGGAATATGTAAAGGAAGTTCTTCAAAAGACTTGCAGAGAGATGATGAATCCTCTTCACCCCACAAGGTCCTTGCTCTAACTTGGCCTGTGATATGGGTACAACATGCATATAATGTCCTGGAGTGTATCTACTCTGTTGCAATGCCATGTGCTTAGCATGCTGATCATGCATGTAAATATGTCATGCCTTCCTGTTTTTCAGTACCTATTCCATTCATGATAACATGTTTTCAAATTCAAGTACTGTCATTCTACTCTATCGCAATGCCATCTGCTTAATTTGTACATCATGCTTCTGAATATCTTATGCATTGTTATTCATCAATATGTACTTCATCTGTCTGCCATACCTTGTTTTTTTACATTGAAGTGTTGTTCTAGTGCTCTGTTGCAATGCCATCTTATTTTCCCAATCATACACGTGTATGTTGCCTTGGTTATTTCTGTACGTCTTCCGCTAGCATATAGTTTTACATTCAACTAGTTTTTTTTAGTCTGTTGTCCTGTCGTATCCCTAGCTCTTACACCATACTCCCTCCGTCCGGATTACATGTTGCCGAAATGGATAAAAAAGGATGTATCTAGAACTGAAATATGCCTAGACCCATCCATTTTTTTCTGGATGGAGGGAATACATGTCAATATGTCATGCCTTTCTATTCTTCAGTACCTATTCCATCTCTCTGTTGTCACATGTTTTATAATTAAAGCACCATTCTTCTATACAAGGCATGCAAGTAAAAGACGGCTATGTTAGAATCTGAAGGGTTACAAACAAGGCCTTTGCAAAAGATCAAAACGCCAGGAGATGATAAACCAACTCCAGTTTTTATAGATACTGCTCCAGCATAGAGAAACCCAACTCCTACTGACAATAAGCAGATTCCAGTGGCCAAAGAACTAGTCCGCTCCAGTCGAGCAAAAATATGTCAACTCAATTCTAATAAGCATGTGCGTATCCTTGCATCATGAAATTTTATAGCATGCTGATCATATTTTCTACATGTTCCTTACCCATCTCTCTTTTAGAAAATAAGCTTAACAGATAGAAGAATTTCTGCAATGGTATCGTTTGTGAGGAAAGATTCTTGCAGGAATTCTCTGTGCTCCAATGTAGATGTAAGTACCTGTTGTATATCACTATATTTTTATATCAGCATGTATTTTGTTAATCGGCGTGAATCCAACCTTTATCTGATCTAAATTTAGTTGTAGCAAAATGTATGATTAAAGGCCACAATGTTGATTTTTGTAAGGAAAACTTCCTGGTAGTTTTGCATCCTGAGCTGCATGAGTGTACTATCTCATATCAGTGGGTTTGAATACTTTGGTTCAGCAGTGGGTTTTTCAGTGTTTTTTTTATTGTGTTGTCCTGTCGTATCCCTAGCTCTTACATCATAATCCCTCTGTCTGGATTAAATGTCGTAGAAATGGATAAAACTGGATGTATCTAGAACTGAAATACGCCTAGACCCGTCCATTTATTTCCGGATGGAGGGAATACATGTCAATATGTCATGCCTTTCTATTCTTCAGTACCTATACCATCTCTGTTGTAGCATGTTTTATAACTGAATCACCATTCTTCTATATAAGGCATGCAAGGGGAAGACGGCTGTGTTAGAATCTGAAGGGTTAAAAACCAGGTCTTTGCAAAAGATCCAAACTCCACGAGATAATAAACCAACTCCAGTTTTTATAGATACTGCTCCAGCACAGAGAAACCCAACTCCTACTGACAATAAGCAGATTCCAGAGGCCAAAGAACTAGTCCGCTCCAGTCTAGCAAAAATATGTCAACTCAATTCTAATAAGCGTGTGCGTATCCTTGCATCATGAAATTTTATAGCATGCTGATCATATTTTCTACATGTTTCTTACCCATCTCTCTTTTAGAAAATAAGCTTAACAGATAGAAGAATTTCTGCAATGGTATCGTTTGTGAGGAAAGATTCTTGCAGGAATTCTCTGTGCTCCAATGTAGATGTAAGTACCTATTGTATATCACTATATTTTTATATCAGCATGTATTTTGTTAATCGGCGTGAATCCAACCTTTATCTGATCTAAATTTAGTTGTAGCAAAATGTATGATTAAAGGCCACAATGTTGATTTTTGTAAGGAAAACTTCCTGGTAGTTTTGCATCCTGAGCTGCATGAGTGTACTATCTCATATCAGTGGGTTTGAATACTTTGGTTCAGTAGTGGGTTTTTCAGTGTGTTTTTTTACTGTGTTGTCATGTCATATCCCTAGCTCTTACATCATAATCCCTTTGTCTGGATTAAATGGCGCAGAAATGGATAAAACTGGATGTATCTAGAACTGAAATACGCCTAGACCCGTCCATTTATTTCTGGATGGAGGGAATACATGTCAATATGTCATGCCTTTCTATTCTTCAGTACCTATTCCATCTCTGTTGTAGCATGTTTTATAACTGAATCACCATTCTTCTATATAAGGCATGCAAGGGGAAGACGGTTGTGTTAGAATCTGAAGGGTTAAAAACCAGGTCTTTGCAAAAGATCCAAACTCCAGGAGATAATAAACCAACTCCAGTTTTTATAGATACTGCTCCAGCACAGAGAAACCCAACTCCTACTGACAATAAGCAGATTCCAGTGGCCAAAGAACTAGTCCGCTCCAGTCGAGCAAAAATATGTCAACTCCAATTCTAATAAGCGTGTGCGTATCCTTGCATCATGAAATTTTATAGCATGCTGATCATATTTTCTACATGTTTCTTACCCATCTCTCTTTTGGAAAATAAGCTTAACAGATAGAAGAATTTCTGCAATGGTATCGTTTGTGAGGAAAGATTCTTGCAGGAATTCTCTGTGCTCCAATGTAGATGTAAGTACCTATTGTATATCACTATATTTTTATATCAGCATGTATTTTGTTAATCAGCGTGAATCCAACCTTTATCTGATCTAAATTTAGTTGTAGCAAAATGTATGATTAAAGGCCACAATGTTGATTTTTGTAAGGAAAACTTCCTGGTAGTTTTGCATCCTGAGCTGCATGAGTGTACTATCTCATATCAGTGGGTTTGAATACTTTGGTTCAGTAGTGGGTTTTTCAGTGTTTTTTTTACTGTGTTGTCATGTCGTATCCCTAGCTCTTACATCATACTCCCTTCGTCTGGATTAAATGGCGCAGAAATGGATAAAACTGGATGTATCTAGAACTGAAATACGCCTAGACCCGTCCATTTATTTCTGGATGGAGGGAATACATGTCAATATGTCATGCCTTTCTATTCTTCAGTACCTATTCCATCTCTGTTGTAGCATGTTTTATAACTGAATCACCATTCTTCTATATAAGGCATGCAAGGGGAAGACGGTTGTGTTAGAATCTAAAGGGTTAAAAACCAGGTCTTTGCAAAAGATCCAAACTCCACGAGATAATAAACCAACTCCAGTTTTTATAGATACTGCTCCAGCACAGAGAAACCCAACTCCTACTGACAATAAGCAGATTCCAGTGGCCAAAGAACTAGTCCGCTCCAGTCGAGCAAAAATATGTCAACTCAATTCTAATAAGCGTGTGCGTATCCTTGCATCATGAAATTTTATAGCATGCTGATCATATTTTCTACATGTTTCTTACCCATCTCTCTTTTAGAAAATAAGCTTAACAGATAGAAGAATTTCTGCAATGGTATCGTTTGTGAGGAAAGATTCTTGCAGGAATTCTCTGTGCTCCAATGTAGATGTAAGTACCTGTTGTATATCACTATATTTTTATATCAGCATGTATTTTGTTAATCGGCGTGAATCCAACCTTTATCCGATCTAAATTTAGTTGTAGCAAAATGTATGATTAAAGGCCACAATGTTGATTTTTGTAAGGAAAACTTCCTGGTAGTTTTGCATCCTGAGCTGCATGAGTGTACTATCTCATATCAGTGGGTTTGAATACTTTGTTTCAGCAGTGGGTTTTTCAGTATTTTTTTACTTTGTTGTCCTGTCGTATCCCTAGCTCTTACATCATAATCCCTCTGTCTGGATTAAATGTCGCAGAAATGGATAAAACTGGATGTATCTAGAACTGAAATACGCCTAGACCCGTCCATTTATTTCCGGATGGAGGGAATACATGTCAATATGTCATGCCTTTCTATTCTTCAGTACCTATTCCATCTCTGTTGTAGCATGTTTTATAACTGAATCACCATTCTTCTATATAAGGCATGCAAGGGGAAGACGGCTATGTTAGAATCTTAAGGGTTAAAAACCAGGTCTTTGCAAAAGATCCAAACTCCAGGAGATAATAAACCAACTCCATTTTTCATAGATACTGCTCCAGCACAGAGAAACCCAACTCCCACTGATAATAAGCAGATTCCAGTGGTCAAAGAACTAGTCCGCTCCAGTCCAACAAAAGAATGTCAACTCCATTCTAAGAAACGTGTGTGTATCCTTGCATCATGAAATTTTATAGCATTCTGATCATATTTTCTACATGTTTCTTACCCATCTCTCTTTTAGGAAATAAGGTTAAACGATAGAACACTTCCTCCATTGGGATCGTATTCGAGGAAAATATCGTGCGGGAATTCTCTGTGCTCCAATGCTGATGTAAGTACATGTTGTATATCACTATATTTTTACATCAACATGTATTTTGTTAATCGGCATGAATCTAACCTTTATCTGATATTAAATTAGTTGTAGCAAAATGTTAAAGGCACCAATGTTGATTTTTGTAAGGAAAACTGCCTGGTAGTTTTGCATACTGAGCTGCATGAATGTACTATCTCATATCACGCACATTACTGAATTGTAGTGCTTCTCTGGTTGCCCATTCATTCATTGTGTAAATGTTGCTTTCGTACTACCTTACCTGGCTAATGATAGTTGTACCATATTGTGTTAATTTGGTGTAGGCTACTTGCCCAAACGTTCGTTGTGTCAATGTTGCTTTCCTATTATCTGACTTGGCCAATGATAGCAATGCTAGTGTGTTAATTTTGTGCAGGCTACTGAAGATAAGAAGGCAAACTCTGAAAACAGCAAGGCAACCCCATTGTTTCTTTCCAGTAAATCTAGGCCAGGTAATATGGCGATAACTCATGATTAATCTATTTGGTTCCTGTCCTAATTTATGTTATGATGCAGTAGTCGAGACACTCTCCACTATCAATAATACAAGCCTGCCAAAATCGCCATCTGAATCTGTTCAGTATCCTCTGTCTTGAATGCAACAGAATAAATGTATGTTTGTGAACCAATTAATGGCTGAAGCAATGATGGAAATGGTGGATGAATCAGAGGTGCAGAGTCGTGCGACACAACAACTGATCAATGTTTTCAGAGACAGTGTAGCAAAGCAGAAAGAACTTGCCCACATGCTTATGGGTGTCATCTGTGCTGAGGTTGCAGATTGTGACGTTGTAGATGGTTAGGTTCTGCTCATTTATTTGCACTAGCATCAATCTTTGGTTGCCCAGTGGATGTAATTTCCTGTAATATATGCTGGATGTGCAACGTTATTCCCTGTATGCCGTACCTTTGCGTGATCAGTTTTGGTCCTGTGCATAATTGCTCGTCGTAATGAGCTCAAATTATCTAATTTGGCCTAAAGACATGTACGAACTTTAGTGGGCCCATTAAGTTAATGGGCCATTACTAGGCCGAAAGTTAATGGCCGGCCCTCTTACCTCCCGGGTCGTTAACAGGCCGACATCGAAGCGGGCGGCCTCAGCTTATTTCACGGGCCGTTAACAGGCCGTTACTGAGTTTGGGCTACATATGGCCCAACTATACTGTAGGCCTTTAGCAGGCCGAAAGAGACAGCGGGCTTGTACTAGACCATGAAGACCATGGGCCACTAAGAGGCCGAAAGTCAGGTCGTATTGTAAATGGCCCAACTGTGTTGTGGGCCTTTAGCAAGCCGAAAGATAAACCGGGCTGGTATTGGACCATGAAGGGTATGGGCCGTTAAAGGGCCAAAACTAAGGTCCGACTACAAATGGCCCAACTCATTTATGGTCCGTTAACAGGCCGAAAGTCACTCAGGGCCGAGAATTGGCCCAACACTTAAATGGGTCGCTAAAAGGCCAAAACTCAGGTCCGACTAAAAATGACCCAACTGATTTATGGGCCGTCAACAGGCTGAAAGTGACACCGGGCCAGAAAATTGGCCCAACACTTAAATGGGCTGCTAAAAGGCCGAAACTCAGGTCCGACAACAAATGGCCCATCAGATTTATGGGCCGTCAACAGGTTGAAAGACAAACCGGGCCAGAAACTAGCCCAACATTTAAATGGGTCGCTAAAAGGATGAAAGATGTACATCCTGAAAATTGGCCCATCCATTAAACAGGCCGTTAACAGGCCGAAATCTCATCGGGCCGATATTGAGCCCAGATATATAGCAGGCTGTTAACGGGCTCGAACTGACGATGGGCTGCAATGGTGTCAAATCTTTAACGGGCCGTTGACGGGCCGAATTGGCTCATCTCGTATGGGCCGTGGGCTTAAATGGACCTGACATAAGTAGGCCTTATATGGGCTGGCCTGCTAATTTTTACTGGGCCGGCCTTTTCACAGGAATGGGCCTCTGTTGGGCCGTGCCACGTGTCGACGTACCATAGGCGTCTTCCGTCCAATGAGTGGATGACATCTGTCCCAACGGTGAGCGGACACTTGTTTCCTCCGGCCATGATTTTACACGCGGGAAATCCCCATTGGTCGGGGCTGTTAACGGGTTATCGGATCCAAAATCCGACCCGATAGCTTAATGGCGTTCCGTTACGGTGGATGCCATGTGTCGGTCACCCTTGACGAAAGAAATTCTGTGACATGCGATTTATCGTCATGGAAGTGGACACTTCCGTGATGATAATTTTGGTAATGTCATGGAACACTTCTATGACAGCACAGGTATGACTATCTTGATTCTGTCATAAATTTGTCATGGATGTACATGCATGACAAAAAACGCGACCTACTGTGACAAACATGTATCATCACGGAAGTGTATTTTTTTTTGTAGTGTGGTTTTCTCCGACGATGATGTAGCCTTTGCTATGTATCGTTGTTGTATCCTTCCATCGTGTGCATGTGTGTCGCCTAGTATGTCTAGGATGATTCTCTTGTCGGAACTCCTACTAACAACGTGTATTTGGCTCTATATATGTATATGTATGTCTTTAATGACTTTGTTTTATACATACTGCGCCTTTGCTCATTGTTCAAGTACATCATGAATGACTCCATACACCTGCTCCACCCCTGTTAAATTGCTTCCTGATGTTTTAGCAGGATGGATGATGATCCTCCACCTCCACCCTATATTGCCGCAATGATGCAGCAGTTTGTGCTGAATTGTCAGTTTATGACTGGAGTAATGGCTCAGCTTCCGAACCAGAATGCTCATCAACAGCCTGCCCCAATAACACTGCAAGAATTCGTGCGTCTCAACCCGTCCATTTTCCGCAACTCCACCAATCCTATGGATGCTGATGATTGGCTTTCGTGACATCATGTTTGAGATGGAGTCAGCTAATGTTGCCCCTACCAGTTATGTCACCTTTGCGACATTCCACTTGAAGGGTCCAGCTGCCCAATGGTGGGAAAGCACAAGGGTATGCTGCCTGCAGAGACTGTAACCACTTTGTAGGAATTTCAGTTAGCCTTCCGTGCACGACACATTCCTCAAGGCATGATGGACCAGAATAAGAAGGAGTTCCGCAAACTCTCACATGGCACAATGACTGTGGATGAATATCAGAGAAAATTGCATGAATTATCACGATATGCTGAGGATGACATCTCCACTGACGCTCGCAAGCAGGAGAAATTCCGTGAAGGATTGCATCTCGATATAAAGCTCGCACTTGTTGCTCATGACTGTACAGACTTTGCGACGCTTATCAACCAAGCTTTCCGAACTCAAACTGGTCTTACTGAGTACCAGGAGTCGCTCAAGCGTACTCGAGATGTTGGCTCATCCTCGAGTCAGCCTGCTCAGAAACGTTGAGTCTGGATCCCACACAATGTTCATCACCGACCTGCTCCAACACCAAGGCCGTCTTATGTGGCACCTCGTCTGCCTCCGCCGCCGAGACAGCTAACAATTCAGGGTGGACAGCTAGAGCACCTTACCCTCGATTGTCACCAGGGTCAGTGTCGGTGTCAAAACCGGCGGATCTCGGGTAGGGGGTCTCGAACTGTGCGTCTAGGCGGATGGTAACAGGAGACAAGGGACACGATGTTTTACCCAGGTTCGAGCCCTCTTGATGGAGGTAAAACCCTACGTCCTGCTTGATTAATATTGATGATGTGTGTTACAAGAGTGGATCTACCACGAGATCAAGGAGGCTAAACCCTAGAAGCTAGCCTATGGTATGATTGTTGTTCGTCCTATGGACTAAAGCCATCTAGTTTATATAGACACTGGAGAGGGCTAGGGTTACACAAAGTCGGTTACAATGGTAGGAGATCTACATATCTGTATCGCCAAGCTTGCCTTCCATGCCAAGGAAAGTCCCATCCGGACACGGGACGAAGTCTTCAATCTTGTATCTTCATAGTCTTGGAGTCCGGCCGATGATGATAGTTCGGCTATCCAGACACCCCCTAGTCCGGGACTCCCTCAGTAGCCCCCGAACCGGGCTTCAGCGACGACGAGTCCGGCGCGTATATTGTCTTCGGCGTTGCAAGGCGGGTTCTCCTTCAAACTTCATGTTCCTGTCGAATAGTGTCCGGCTTCCTTATAAATGTTGCGCTCCTTGGCTTCTACGCCCAATAATGGCCTTCTTCCACGTGTCGTATGAATGCGAAAAGCTAGGGTATTTTTACATTTTACCCCCTAGCCGCGCGAACGAGCCGCCTATAAGAGAGGCGAGGATCTAGATCCAGCTCACACCATCCTCCATTCGCAAGTTCTCATCGAAGCGCTTCTGACAAAAATCCATTCCATCATGGATAGTCGACGCGGCTCCTCCTCTCGCGCTCCCAGCCCTAAGCCAGGAGATTGGGGGAGATGCTCAGTTCCACACAGCGAGCTAGTGGCGCTCCAAACCGAGGGATATCTTCCCCCAGCTTTCATGGTTCCGGTTCGAGCCGGACTGGCCACCTTCAAGGGTGGAAAGCAGGCGGAGAGCGTCCCCAACCCTTCCAAAGGAGAGCGGGTATGCTTCGTCCCTTATCTAATAAGGGGGCTCGGATTTCCCATACATCCGTTTCTCCGGGGGCTCCTGGAGTTCTACGGACTCCAGCTTCACCACCTCACACCTGCCTCCATTTTGCACATCGCGGGCTTTGTAGCTCTTTGCGAGCTGTTCCTGGGCATCGAGCCCCATTTTGCGCTGTGGAAGAGATTGTTTTGCCTTGTACCCCGTTCTTATGAGGGGTCGATATATCAAGTGGGCGGAGCCGAAATATGGCGCATCGCCGGGACCGGATATCTATCCGGCACCCCGAAGAAGGCGTCCGAAGACTGGCCTTCGGAATGGTTCTACATGGAGGACGCCCCTCTGCCGGATCCAGTTCGGATCGGCCTCCCGGAGTTCAGCAATGCTCCCTTGAAGAAACGCCTGAGTTGGCGCCCGCGGAGCCCTCAACGGGAGGATGATAGGAGCGTCCATTATCTGATGGGCCGGATTAGGTTACTGGCCCACTCCGGATTGACCATGATTGGAATCATGGCCACGTGCATTATGCGAGGGGTGCAGCCACTCCAATATAGGGGCCACCCTATGTGGGATTTCAACGGGGAAGACGACGCCACCCGTCACGGCCGCAGAGGGCCGAGCTCGGCAGCCGATCTGGCAAAGATCCTGTCCGGCTTGTACAAGGGGGAGGAGGAGGACTTTCTCCGCACGAATCCATTGAACGGATTCTCCATGAATAACCCTCGGAGCTGGGTAAGCGGACGTTTATCTACCCGATCCATACTTCCAAAGTCAAGTATTTTACTTTGTGATTTCGGCGCAGGAGCTGCGCCGGGACGTGGAGGGCATACGAAGCCTAACTCCACAGCCCGAGGATCCGGAACGATCCCTTGATCCGACCTCCGAAGAGGATCCGGACATAAAGGTGGAGCTGATTGACGGGGTGTTCCACCAACTTAGCATGGACAATGCCCTAGTCGCCATTACGGCTGACTACCCCGGTTTGATTCCGGCCTCCCAGGTGACTACGACCGAGGTCTTGACACCATCATTTGATCCGTGCTCAATTCTGACCATCCTATACTGATGGTGCATCGCAGGAGGTGCCTTTAAGGCGGGAAGCCGAACCTGCGGCGGCTGACCAGCAAGGGTCAGTTCGGCCCAGCAGGCGGAAGAGGAGTGCGACGCAAATCGAAACGTCGCCGCAACGGTACGGCGCACCGTTGTTTTTAAGGGAAGGATCCCTATGAGGTATATTAACGCTCATAACTTTTTCCAGGAGAAAGAGCGCTCGCCGGACAGTGTCCGGAGAGGTTGCCAATCAAGCCTCCGCCAGCCATGCTCCATCGCGTGGTCCGGAAGTGGAGGCGAACACAGGGCAAGAGCCGGATGCTCCTCCGACGGAGGATGCCGACAGGCTGTCCGCCACCCGGTCTGAGGTGGAGAGCGCCATGAATCACAGGCGTCGCCGGACAGTTCTTCGTGACGCGTGTTTCTCCCCGGAGGCGTTGAATGCCTTTGATGCGGGAAACGCGCACCTCCGTGCTGCTCAAGATGGTTTAACCAGAGCCACGGAGCAGTATGTGAAGGACATACGGGTAAGTAATTTTAATAGTTATATATGCTAGTAGCCCCCGAGACTTAAAATAGTTAAAATAACTGATTTAAGGATCATTTATTATGCAGGATCTTACGGAGAAGAATACCCACCTGTCCCAGGAGCTCCAAGAGTGCAAGGCCCAACTTGAGGCCGCACTAGCCACCACAGGGGGAGCCACAGAGACCCCCGCTGGTAATACGTACTTCGAAAAGATAAGTAGTTAACAAAGTGCGGCGTGTGCGTAAATCTGACAATAATATTGCAGAGGGCGCCGGACTAGATCCGGACAAGCAACAGCTACTGCGTCAGCTAAAGGCCGGCGAGAGGGTGCTTATGAAGGTGCAGCAGGAGAGAAACAAGCTCCAAGATGCCCACACCCAGCTAGGAGAAGAGCTGAAAGGTGTTCGGGCCCAGCTGTCTGGCTCCGTGAAGGAGAATCAGCGGCTTCGTCGCGGCATTTATAGTAAGTGCTTGAGCAAATTCCTTTGAAAAGAAGAATTCGGCGAGGAAGTCGATTGACAGAAATGTGTCTTTAGGTGTGCTCACAGGTCGCCCTGCGGAGGAAATGCCTGGTTCAACGGGTGACCAACTTCCCGAGCTGGTTCAACTGCTCGAACGTGTTCGGCAGGCGATGAGTGGCGTCGTTCAGGCTTTATGGCCTTCCGTCTCCCTACCCGAGGGCCTTGGAGAGCTTGCTGAGAAGCTTCAGGGAGCACGGCGACGCCTCCGTCTGTGGAAAATATCGGCCTGCCGTCAAGGCGCCAGGGAGGCCTGGGCCATGGTGAAGACGCGGTACCCGAAGGCTGACCCAAACCACATGGCCGAGGTCGGACCTGCGGGGCCTGATGGGAAGGAGATCCCTGTGAGCTTGATGTACGGCCAAGTAGAACTGGCCGCGAAATATTCCCAACAGGACTGTAAATTAGACAGCCTGTTAGATGGGATTGAAGAGGAGTACAATCAGTCAGTTTGACGATGTAATTTGAAATGACATGTAAAATGCCTTCTAGCCGGATTGTAGATCGTTTGTCTTTGCGGACCTTTTCGCTTCAACCTCCGGACCCAACAGTCCGGAGTGTGTCCGAATACCCTTACGGTTATAGAAGAACCGGGGCATGCGTGGAGACAAGGCGTCGGGGTCATAATTGCTTTATCAGACAAGTGCCCAACTAGCTATGTTATATTACATGGTTAGTAAGAAACATCTTCCAGGGAGAATAGTTCCGTTAAGGGTTCCTTTCCCTGGGAGGCATGCCCTAAAGTGCATGTCCGGACTGCGAAAATAGCAGAAAAAGCATCTGGGGGCAAATAAATAAGTAAGTAATAAATCATCTTTCAAGTCACCGACCGAATATTCTCTTAAGAACGCTAGCTTTCGGCTTCACCCAGTCTGAGGTACACATCCGGCTGACCCGGCAGTAACAATCGCAGAGGTGCTCCCTTTACCTCCTAGCCGAACAATCGGGAACGTAGGGGTAAGCACAGGAGCCAGGCAACCCAGCTTGGCCAAAACTTAAGTCATATCGATGCATATAATGGTGAATAAAAGGTACATGCGGAAGTATGACACATGTGTTGGGCATGAAGCCCGTATAAATAAGCTTCTGTTAAAGAAGCCCCCAGGTATAACGAGTGCTAGGAGCACATCGAGTGTGTGCGAACAATGCGCAAATCAGCCTATCAAAGGTATTGAAAAAAAACTGGGAAGAAGGAGGGGGACAATAGATAGTGAAAATGTAAAAAGGTGGACGGAGGAGTGAGATGAACTCTGAGTCCGGCGTTAGGCGTAGAATCTTCGGAGACGGGTTGCGTTCCATGGGTTCGGCTCGAGTCGGTTGTCAGATGCGTTACGTAGACGGTATGCTCCGCCGGTCAGGACTTGGTCGATGATGAAGGGACCTTCCCACTTGGGCTTAAGTTTGTCCTTTTTCTTGTCCGGCAGGCGTAGAACAAGTTCGCCAACATTGTAAGCTTTGGCCCGTACTTCTCTGCTTTGATATCTTCGAGCCTGCTGTTGATAAAATGCGGAACGAGCTTTTGCCACGTCCCGCTCCTCCTCTAAGGCGTCCAAACTGTCCTGCCGATCCAGCTCGGCTTCTCTTTCTTCGTACATGCGCACGCGAGGTGAGTCATGAATTATATCGCAGGGCAGAACTGCCTCTGCGCCGTACACCATAAAAAATGGTGTGAATCCGGTAGTTCGGTTTGGCGTGGTCCGCAGCCCCCAGAGTACGGAGTCGAGCTCCTCTACCCAGTGCGTGTTAGATTCCTTGAGGGACCGCACTAGTCTGGGTTTGATGCCGCTCATGATTAGACCATTTGCTCGCTCGACTTGACCGTTAGTTTGAGGGTGATAGACTGAAGCGTAGTCGAGCTTGATGCCCATGTTTTTGCACCAGAGTTTAACCTCGTCGGCCGTGAAATTCGTGCCGTTATCAGTGATGATGCTGTGGGGGACGCCAAAACGGTGTACTACCCCGGATATGAAGTCTATCACAGGTCCGGATTCTGCCGTTTTAACCGGCTTGGCTTCAATCCATTTGGTGAATTTGTCCACCATGACCAATAAGTATTTGTGCTTGTGGGTTCCCCCTTTAAGGGGTCCAACCATGTCAAGCCCCCAGACCGCGAACGGCCAGGTGATGGGTATAGTTTTGAGGGCGGTGGGTGGCATGTGGCTCTGATTAGCAAAGAGCTGGCAACCGACGCATCGTTGGACTAAGTCCTGAGCATCTGCCCGGGCTGTTGGCCAATAAAATCCTGTACGGAAGGCCTTGCCTACAAGGGCCCGGGCTGCGGCGTGGTGCCCGCCGAGTCCGGCGTGAATTTCAGCCAGGAGATTTCGCCCCTCCTCTTCGGAGATACACCTTTGAAGGACTCCGGTTGTGCTTTTCTTATAAAGTTCTCCCTCATGGACCTTGTAGGCTTTAGATCGCCGAACTATGCAGCGGGCCTCGTTTTGGTCTTCGGGAAGTTCCTGCCTAATTAAGTAGGCTAGGAATGGTTCCGTCCACGGGGCAATTACTGCCATTATTTCGTGGGCTGAAGGTGTTATTTCATTGGCTGAGCCGCCGATCGTGTCAGAATTGTCTGAGTTAGGTGATGCAGCTGGCTCCGGATTGTTATTTCCGGACTCCTCTTCCCATAATACGGATGGCTTAAAGAGCCGTTCCAGGAAGATGTTTGGAGGGACGGCGTCACGTTTTGCGCCGATGCGTGCTAACACGTCTGCTGCCTGGTTATTATCCCGGGCTACATGATGGAATTCGAGTCCTTCGAACCGAGCTGACATTTTTAGGACGGCGTTGCGGTAAGCTGCCATTTTCGGATCTTTGGCGTCAAAGTCTCCATTTACTTGGGATATTGCGAGGTTTGAATCCCCGCGCACCTCTAGGCGTTGAATGCCCATGGAGATTGCCATCCGGAGGCCGTGTAGAAGGGCCTCGTATTCGGCTGCGTTGTTGGAGTCCATGTACATTATTTGAAGTACGTATTGGACTGTGTCTCCAGTTGGGGACGTCAAGACGACGCCAGCCCCCAAGCCAGCCAACATTTTGGATCCGTCGAAATGCATGATCCAATTGGAGTACGCGCCGTACTCTTTAGGGAGTTCGGCTTCGGTCCATTCGGCGACGAAGTCAGCCAGGACTTGCGACTTTATAGCTCGCCGTGGTTTGTAGGTTATGTCAAATGGTAAGAGCTCAATGGCCCATTTTGCAATCCTGCCCGTTGCGTCGCGATTGTTTATAATATCGTTGAGAGGTACTTCGGAGGCCACCGTTATGGAACACTCTTGAAAGTAGTGTCGCAGCTTCCGGGATGCCATGAACACCGCATACGCTATCTTTTGATAATGTGGGTACCGGGACTTGCATGGAGTTAAGACAGTGGATACGTAGTACACTGGTTTTTGAAGAGGGAATCTGTGCCCTTCAGTTTCTCGTTCGACGACGAGTACCGCGCTGACAACTTGATGTGTTGCTGCGATATATAATAACATAGGTTCGCCCAGGTTGGGCGCGGCCAGGACCGGATTTGTTGCCAGTATGGCCTTGATTTCTTCGAGTCCGGCCGTGGCGGCATCCGTCCATTCGAAGTGTTCGGTGCGCCGGAGGAGGCGATAGAGGGGCAGAGCCTTTTCTCCCAAACGGGAGATGAAGCGGCTTAGAGCCGCTACGCACCCAGTTAGTTTTTGTATTTGCTTGAGGTCTTTTGGGATATCCAATTGTGACAGAGCTCGGATCTTGGCTGGGTTTGCTTCAATTCCTCTACCGGATACAATGAAGCCCAAAAGCTTTCCGGCTGGTACTCCGAAGACACACTTTTCCGGGTTGAGCTTAATGTCATATGCTCGGAGGTTGTCAAATGTCACCCTCAAGTCGTCTACTAGAGTTTCGACGTGTTTGGTCTTGACGACCACATCGTCTACGTATGCCTCTACTGTTTTGCCTATCTGGGTAGCCAGACATGTCTGAATCATGCGCTGATATGTTGCGCCGGCGTTTTTGAGTCCGAAGGGCATTGTGTTGAAGCAGAATGGCCCATATGGAGTAATGAATGCCGTTGCGGCCTGGTCTTTTTCCGCCATCTTGATTTGATGGTATCCGGAGTATGCATCGAGGAAGCACAATGAATCGTGCCCTGCGGTAGCATCGATGATTTGGTCGATGCGAGGGAGAGGGAAAGGGTCCTTTGGACAGGCCTTGTTAAGGTCTTTGAAATCGACGCAGAGGCGCCAGGATTTGTCCTTTTTTGGTACCATTACCAGGTTGGCTAGCCAGTCCGGATGTTTGATATCTCTGATGAATCCGGCTTCTAAGAGTTTGGCTAGCTCCTCTCCCATTGCCTGTCTTTTGGGTTCGGAAAATCGCCGAAGAGCTTGTTTGACTGGCTTGAATCCTTTTAGGATATTTAGGCTGTGCTCTGCCAGCCTGCGTGGGATTCCTGGCATGTCTGAAGGGTGCCAGGCAAAAATGTCCCAATTTTCCCGAAGGAATTCTCGTAGTGCGGCTTCTACATCAGGATTTAATTGTGCCCCAATGGATGCCGTCTTTGTGGGGTCCGTTGGATGGACCTGAAATTTGACTATTTCGTCTGCTGGTTTAAAAGAGGTGGACTTGGACCTCTTATCGAGTATCACATCGTCCCTATCCACCGTGGAGCGCAGCGCAGTTAATTCCTCTGCCGCTAGGGCTTCGGATAATGCCTCTAGGGCCAGTGCGGCTGTCTTATTTTCAGCGCGGAGTGCTGTATCTGGATCACTGGCGAGAGTGATTATTCCATTGGGTCCGGGCATTTTGAGCTTCATGTACCCGTAATGGGGTATAGCTTGGAAGATTGTGAATGCCTCTCGCCCTAACAAAGCGTGATATCCGCTGCCGAATGGGGCCACTTGGAACGTGACCTCTTCGGACCTATAATTGTCCGGCGAGCCGAACACTACATCTAGTGTGATTTTTCCTGTGCAGCGTACTTCTCGACTAGGGATTATTCCCCTGAAGGTTGTGCTGCTTCGCTCAATGCGGCTCCAGTCAATTTCCATTTTTTGAAGGGTTTCCTCGTAGATGAGGTTTAATCCGCTGCCGCCATCCATGAGTACCTTGGTAAGACGAAAGCCGTCCACTATCGGACTGAGGACCAATGCGGCTGGTGCTCTAGCTGTTCGGAATTTAGGTTCGTCGCTGGCATTGAAGGTGATAGCCGTGTCGCTCCATGGATTTGTTGTTGCTACTTGGTAGACTTCGGCAAGACTGCGGATTGTTCGTTTCCGCATGTTATTTGATGCGAAAGTCTCGAAGACTGTTAATACCGTACTGGTGCTGCTGGGCTGGTTGCCCGGGGCTAAAAAGCCTTCGCCACTTTTGGCCACCTGCCGTAATATCCAACATGCTCGAAGGCTATGTGTTGGAGTGGCGCCCTCCGTACTGTGGATTTTGCAGGGTCCGTTGAGCCATCCCTCCAGTACGGTTCCGTACCCTTTATGGGGTTTTTGCTTTTTGGTTTTTAACCCAGGTGCTTGAGTATGACGCACCCTTTTATTTCGGACTGGGGTTGTATTCAGGGCCGGATTGTCCCAAAACCTAGTTTCGGTTTTCCAGGCACTTTCCATCGCGCAGTATTTTTGTACAATGGTCGCTAGGTCGGCGAAGCGTGTAACTTCGCGACGACTGATGGCGTTTATGATTCCCTTGTCCGTGCAATTGTTGCAGAAGATTGAAATCGCGCTTTCTTCACGGCAGTCCTTTATCCTGTCCATAACCAGGAGGAATCTGGCCCAGTAATGATGTACTGTTTCATCGGGCTCTTGCCGTATTTGAGATAGATCGCTTATGTTTGGGTGGGCGGGTGGAATCAAGTTCGGAACCCCGCCCAATCTGAGGCTCAAAGGCCAAGAAGCTTCCGGATTCGGAAGCTTGGTTTGCTGGACGCTTTCCAACGAATCTGGTCCGATGCCTGACTTTAGGTTCAGTATTTGATTAGCGTCCGTCCCTCCGCGGGAATCCGGCATGGAGGGATCGGGAATCCGGACATAGTTGGTTTTTAACATAGAAGAAGAGTCGCCGCATTGTTCCTCTACCACGACAACGTGGTGGGTAACCTGGGGAGAGTTAATTTCTCTCAGATCGGTTTTAAGCCCAATCTGATCGTAGTCGGTAGCGACTCCCAGGGCGGCGATGCGATCCAAGAGCTCGTTTACGGAGGAGAGCTCAATCGGATCTAGCTGCTCGGCGAATTCCGAGCTGACGTGAAGATCGCTTTTAATGACCTGAGAGGTCATTGTCGGAGCGGTGGCCGAACAGGCGGTCATAAGAAAACCGCCTAGCCGGATAGTCTGGCCGGCGGCCAAAGCTCCCTTGACGACGGTGCCGTCTTTGAAGACGGGAAAAGGCATCCTTCCTGATGGTGACGGCACAGAGGAACTCTCAATGAAAGCACCAATGTCGGTGTCAAAACCGGCGGATCTCGGGTAGGGGGTCCCGAACTGTGCGTCTAGGCGGATGGTAACAGGAGACAAGGGACACGATGTTTTACCCAGGTTCGGGCCCTCTTGATGGAGGTAAAACCCTACGTCCTGCTTGATTAATATTGATGATGTGTGTTACAAGAGTGGATCTACCACGAGATCAAGGAGGCTAAACCCTAGAAGCTAGCCTATGGTATGATTGTTGTTCGTCCTATGGACTAAAGCCATCCGGTTTATATAGACACCGGAGAGGGCTAGGGTTACACAAAGTCGGTTACAATGGTAGGAGATCTACATATCCGTATCGCCAAGCTTGCCTTCCACGCCAAGGAAAGTCCCATCCGGACACGGGACGAAGTCTTCAATCTTGTATCTTCATAGTCTTGGAGTCCGGCCGATGATGATAGTTCGGCTATCCGGACACCCCCTAGTCGGACTCGTCATCACTGAAGCCCGTTCGGGGGCTACTGAGGGAGTCCCGGACTAGGGGGTGTCCGGATAGCCGAACTATCATCATCGGCCGGACTCCAAGACTATGAAGATACAAGATTGAAGACTTCGTCCCGTGTCCGGATGGGACTTTCCTTGGCATGGGAAGGCAAGCTTGGCGATACGGATATGTAGATCTCCTACCATTGTAACCGACTTTGTGTAACCCTAGCCCTCTCCGGTGTCTATATAAACAGGATGGCTTTAGTCCATAGGACGAACAACAATCATACCATAGGCTAGCTTCTAGGGTTTAGCCTCCTTGATCTCGTGGTAGATCCACTCTTGTAACACACATCATCAATATTTATCAAGCAAGACATAGGGTTTTACCTCCATCAAGAGGGCCCGAACCTGGGTAAAACATCGTGTCCCTTGTCTCTTGTTACCATCCGCCTAGACGCACAGTTCGGGACCCCCTACCCGAGATCCGCCGGTTTTGACACCGACAGTCCGTCCCAAGATGCACCATGTCTTCCAGTTGGTCGTAAGAAGAGTTGCTGAAACTGTCGGTTCAGAAACCATAACATCATACCGCCTGCTGTTGTACTTGGCCATGCCAATCATGTCGATGCTGAAAAGGCTCAGGAGGAACCGACTATCGTGCTAGGAACTCTCTCTATTAATTCAGTACCAGCCTCTGTCATCTTTGATTCAGGAGCTTCGAATGCTTTTGTGTCCCAACAATTTGCTCAGTCACATGAGTTATACCTGAAAAAATTACCCACTCCTCTAATGGTTCAGTCCCCCGGATCCAAGTGGCAAACCTCAAAGGTAAGCCCTCGCAACCAAATCGAGATTGGAGGTCTACTTTTTTCGGCTTCTCTCATGGTGCTCGGGCCTTCCAACATAGACATCATTCTTGGTATGGATTGGTTGACACCTCATAATGCTTTGATTGATTGTGCTACCAAGACAGTCCAGCTCACTCACCCTTCTGGCCAGACAGTTCAATACTCAGCTCGAGCAGCTCAGGATGCCGAGAACCAGATATATGTTCTGAATGCATTGAATGCTTCACCTCTTGAGGGAATAGAGAACATTCCAGTTGTTCATGATTTCAAAGATGTCTTCCCAGAAGAACTTCCAGGAATACCCCCAGCTAGAGCTGTTGGATTCATCATAGACTTGAAGCCGTGTACTACTCCTATTGCCAAGCGGCCATATAAGATGCCGCCACATGAACTCCTTGAACATAAGGAGGAAATCAACAAATCTCTTCACAAGGGATTCATTCGTCCTAGTTCCTATGCTTGGGGAGCACCTTCTCTCTTTATCAAGAAGAAGGATGGAACTAATCGTTTGGTCCAAGATTACCGACCTATCAACCAGGCAACAATTCAGAACAAGTATCCGCTTCCCAGAATCAATGATCTGTATGATCAACTTGCTGGTTCCTCAGTATTCTCTAAGCTTGATTTGAGGTTGGGTTACCACCAGATTCGGGTTTGTGAAGAGGATATTCCCAAGACCACCTTCGTTACTCGCTATGGGTCATATGAGTACACCGCCATGTGCTTTGGTTTGACAAATGCTCCAGCGACATTCTCTCGTCTGATGAACTATATATTCATGGAATACCTCGACAAGTTCGTCGTGGTTTATTTGGATGACATCCTTGTATACTCCAAGAACAAAGAAGAACATGTTGAACACCTTCGACTTGTTCTAGAAAAGCTTCGAGAACATCAACTCTATGCAAAGTATTCTAAATGTGAATTTTGGCTTCCTGAAGTGACCTACCTTGGGCATGTCATCTCCAAGGATGGTATTACCGTCAACCCCGATTGAGTTCAGGCTATTCTCGATTGGACTCCTCCGAAGAATGTCAAGCAAGTCAGAAGTTTTCTCGGACTCGCCAGCTATTGCTGTCAATTTGTCGAGAACTTCTCCAAGATTGCCAAGCCCCTAACTGGTCTGCTTCGCAAGGGCGTCAAGTTTGATTGGACAGAAAAGTGTTAGGAAACTTTCCAGGCACTCAAAGACAAGCTGACTTCTTCCCCAGTGCTTGCTCCACCTGATACTAAGAAGGACTTCGTCATTTACTGCGAGGCTTCACATCAAGGATTAGGTTGTGTCCTAATGCAAGAGCGCAGAGTGATTGCCTATGCCTCTCGTCAATTGCTCCCTCACGAAGAGAACTACCCAGTTCATGACCTCGAGCTTGTTGTTGTCGTACATGCACTAAAATAGTGGTGACATTACCTTCTCGGTAATCGTTGTGAGATCTTCACTGACCACCAAAGTCTGAAGTATCTATTTACCCAGCCAGACCTGAACCTCCGTTAGCAGAGATGGATGGAGATGGTAGCAGATTTTGACTTGGGTATTTCTTATACACAAGGCAAGGCTAATGTAATGGCTGATGCTCTGAGCCGCAAGTAATATTGCAATCACCTCGAGGTTTGAAAAGTTCATCCCTTTCTTGTTGAAGAATTCAGAAAGCTGAACCTCCATATTGTTCCTCCTGGTGCACTTGCACCCCCTCCTCCAGAATTCCACAAGATGAACCTTCACGTTGTTTCCCAGGGTTCCCTCAATACCCTGGCTATCGAACCAGATCTCTTGGACTCCATCAAGAGAATGCAGGTATATGACTCTCAAGTTTCCTGTGAGTACCTGATCTTGATCGTACACATTTGCGTGTATGATTAGTGTACGATTGAATCGGGGGCATCACAATGGATGGTAGATATAGGTTTTTGTAATCTGAAAATATAAAAACAGCAAGGTAACAAGTGGTAAAAGTGAGCGTAAATGGTATTGCAATGCTAGGAAACAAGGCCTAGGGTTCATACTTTCACTAGTGCAAGTTCCCTCAACAATAATAACATAACTGGATCATATAACTATCCCTCAACATGCAACAAAGAGTCACTCCAAAGTCACTAATAGGAGAGAACAAATGAAGAGATTATGGTAGGGTCTGAAACCACCTCAAAGTTATCCTTTCTGATCGATCTATTCAAGAGTCCATAGTAAAATAACACGAAGTTATTCTTTACGTTCGAGCAATCATGGAGTTCGTACTAGAAAAACACATTAAGACACAAATCAACCAAAACCCTAATGTCACCTAGATACTCCAATGTCACCTCAAGTATCCGTGGGTATGATTATATGATATGCATCACACAATCTCAGATTCATGTATTCAAACCAACACAAAGTACTTCAAAGAGTGCCCCAAAGTTTCTACCGGAGAGTCAAGATGAAAACGTGTGCCAACCCCTATGCATAAGTTCACAAGATCACAAGTTCACAAGTTCACAAGATGAAAACATGTTGATCACCAAAACATACATCAAGTAGATCACGTGATATCCCATTGTCACCACAGATAAGCACATGCAAGACATACATCAAGTGTTCTCAAATCCTTAAAGACTCAATCCGATAAGATAACTTCAAAGGGAAAACTAAATCCATTACAAGAGAGTAGAGGGGGAGAAACATCATAAGATCCAACTATAATAACAAAGCTTGCGATACATCAAGATCGTGCCAAATCAAGAACACGAAAGAGAGAGATCAAACACATAGCTACTGGTAGATACCCTCAGCCCCGACGGTGAACTACTGCTTCCTCATCATGAGACCGCCGGGATGATGAAGATGGCGACCGGTGAGGGATCCCCCCTCCGGCAGGGTGTCGGAACAGGGTCCCGATTGGTTCTTGGTGGCTACAGAGGCTTGCGGCAGTGGAACTCCCGATCTATTGTGCTCCTCGATGTTTTAGGGTATATGGACATATATAGGCGAAAGAAGTCGGTCAGGGGAGCCACGAGGGGCCCACGAGGGTGGGAGGCGCGTCCAGGGGGGTAGGGCGCGCCTCCCTGCCTCGTGGCCACCTCGAAGCAACCCTGACGTCTACTCCAAGTCTCCTGGATTTCTTCCATTCCAAAAATAACTCTCCCGAAGGTTTCATTCCGTTTGGACTCCGTTTGATATTCCTTTTCTTCGAAACACTAAAATAGGCACGAAAACAGCAATTTGGGCTGGGCCTCCAGTTAGTAGGTTAGTCCCAAAAATGATATAAAAGTGTAAGGTAAAGCCCATAAAGATTCAAAACAGGTAATATAATAGCATGGAACAATCAAAATTATAGATATGTTGGAGACGTATCAAGCATCCCCAAGCTTAATTCCTGCTCGTCCTTGAGTAGGTGAATGATAAAAACGGAATTTTTGATGTGGAATGCTACCTAGCATATTTCTCAATGTAATTTTCTTTATTGTGGCATGAATGTTCAGATCCAAATGATTCAAAATAAAAATTCATATTGACATAAGAAATAGTAATACTTCAAGCATACTAACAAAGCAATCATGTCTTCTCAAAATAACATGGCTAAAGAAAGTTTATCCCTACAAAATCATATAGTCTGGCTATGCTCTATCTTCATCACACAAAATATTTAAATCATGCACAACCCCAGTTTCAGCCAAGCAATTGTTTCATACTTTAGTATTTTCAAACTTTTTCAATCTTCGTGCAATACATGAGCGTGAGCCATGGACATAACACTATATGTGGAATAGAATGGTGGTTGTGGAGAAGACAAAAAGGAGAAGACAGTCTCACATCAACTAGGTGTATCAACGAGCTATGGAGATGCCCATTAATAGATATCAATGTGAGTGAGTAGGGATTGCCTTGCAACGGATGCACTAGAGCTATAAGTATATGAAATCTCAAAAAGAAACTAAGTGGGGTGTGCATCCAACTCGCTTGCTCACGAAGACCTAGAGCATTTTGAGGAAGCCCATCGTTCGAATATACAAGCCAAGTTCTATAATGAAAAATTCCCACTAGTATATGAAAGTGACAACATAAGAGACTCTTATCATGAAGATCATGGTGCTTTTGAAGCACAAGTGTGGTAAAAGGATAGTAACATTGTCCCTTCTCTCTTTTTCTCTCATTTTTTTGGGCCTTTCTCTCTTCTTTTTTATGGCCTTTCTCTTTTTTTGCCTTTCTCTTTTTTTATGTCCTTTCTCCTTTTTTAAAGTACGAAGTCTCATCCCGACTTGTGGGGGAATCATAGTCTCCATCATCCTTTCCTCACTTGGGACAATGCTCTAATAATGAAGATCATCACACTTTTATTTACTTACAACTCAAGAATTACAACTCAATACTTAGAACAAAATATGACTCTATGAATGCCTTCGGCGGTGTACCGGGATATGCAATGAATCAAGAGTGACATGTATGAAAGAATTATCAAGGTGGCTTTGCCACAAATACGATGTCAACTACATGATCATGCAAAAGCAATATGACAATGATGGAGCGTGTCATAATAAACAGAACGGTGGAAAGTTGCATGGCAATATTTCTCGGAATGTCTATGGGAATGCCATACTAGGTAGGTATGGTGGCTGTTTTGAGGAAGGTATATGGTGGGTGTATGGTACCAGCAAAAGTTGCACGGCACAAGAGAGGCTAGCAATGGTGGAAGGATGAGAGTGCGTATAATCCATGGACAGACATTAGTCATAAAGAACGCATGTACTTATTGCAAAAATCTACAAGTAATCAAAAAAAAGTACTACACGCATGCTCCTAGGGGAAGGGTTGGTAGGAGTTAACCATCGCGCGATCCCGACCTCCACACATAAGGAAGACAGTCAATAAATAAACCATGCTCCAACTTCATCACATAATGGTTCACCATACGTGCATGCTACGGGAATCACAAACTTCAACACAAGTATTCATCAAATTCACAACTACTTAACTAGCATGACTCTAATATCACCATCCTCATATCTCAAAACAATTATCAAGCATCAAATTGATCATAGCATCCAATTCACTTTCTATGATAGTTTTTATTATACCCAACTTGGATGCCCATCATTCTAGGACCAATTTTATAACCATAGAAAATATCATGCTGTTCTAAAAGACTCTCAAAATAATATAAGTGAAGCATGACAGATCAATAATTTCTACAAAATAAAACCACCATCGTGCTCTAAAAAGAAATAAGTGAAGCACTAGAGCAAAATTGCCTAGCTCAAAAGATATAAGTGAAGCACATAGAGTATTCTAATAAATTCCAAATCATGTGTGTCTCTCCCAAAAGGTGTGTACATCAAGTATGATTGTGGTAAACTAAAAAGCAAAAACTGATATCATACACGACGCTCCAAGCAAAACACATATCATGTGGTGAATAAAAATATACCTCCAAGTAAAGTTACCGATAGATGAAGATGAAAGGGGGGATGCCATCCGGGGCATCCCCAAGCTTAGGCTCTTGGTTGTCCTTGAATTTTACCTTGGGGTGCCTTGGGCACCCCCAAGCTTAGGCTCTTGCCACTCCTTATTCCATAGTCCATCGAATCTCTACCCAAAACTTGAAAACTTCACAACACAAAACTCAACAGAAAACTCATAAGCTCCGTTAGTATAAGAAAATAAATCACCATTTAGGTACTATTGTGACTCATTCTAAATTCATATTGGTGTAATATCTACTTTATTCTAACTTCTCTATGGTTCATACCCTCCAATACTACTCATAAATTCATCAAAATAAGCAAACAACACATAGAAACCAGAATCTGTCAAAAATAGAACAGTCTTTAGTAATCTGTATCATTCGAATACTTCTGTAACTCTAACAATTCTACCAAATTAGGAAAACCTGATAAATTTGTGTACGAATCCAGATACAAAAGAATCATATCAAAAGCACATTTCTGTGAATTATAAAAACTAATTTACTGGGTGCAAAAGTTTCTGATTTTCAGCAGGATCAACACAACTATCACCGTAAGCTATCCTAAAGGTCTTACTTGGCACTTTATTGAAACAAAAGCTATAAAACATGATTGCTACAGTAGCATAATCATGTGTATACACAAAAACAGTAAAGGTAAATATTGGGTTGTCTCCCAACATTGGCTTTTCTTTATTGCCTTTTTAGATAGGCATGATGATTTCAATGATGCTCGTATAAAAGATAAGAATTGAAACATAAAGAGAGCATCATGAAGCATATTACTAACACATTTAAGTCTAACCCACTTCCTATGCATAGGGATTTTGTGAGAAAACAACTTATGGGAAAAATAATCAACTAGCATAGGAAGGCAAAACAAGCATAACTTCAAAACTTTAAGCACATAGAGAGGAAACTTGATATTATTGCAATTCCTACAAGCATATGTTCCTCCCTCATAATAATTTTCAGTAGCATCATGAATGAATTCAACAATATAACCAGCACATAAAGCATTCTTTTCATGATCTACTTGCATAGAAATTTTACTACTCTCCACATAAGCAAGTTTATTCTTTACGGCATACGTATCATCACAATAATCATCATAAATAGGAGGCATGCTTTCATCATAATAAATTTGCTCATCAAAACTTGGGGGACAAAAAATATCATCTTCATCAAACATAGCTTCCCCAAGCTTGTGGCTTTGCATATCATTAGCATCATGGATATTCAAGGAATTCATACTAACAACATTGCAATCATGCTCATCATACAAAGATCTAGTACCAAACATTTTATAGATTTCTTCCTCTAGCACTTGAGCACAATTTTCCTTTCCATCATTCTCACGAAAGAACTTAAAAAGATGAAGCGTATGAGGCAAACTCAATTCCATTTTTTTTCTTTTATAGATTAAACTAGTGATAAAATAAGAAACTAAAAGATTCGATTCAAGATCTAAAGATATACCTTCAAGCACTCACCTCCCCGGCAACGGCACCAGAAAAGAGCTTGATGTCTACTACACAACCTTCTTCTTGTAGACGTTGTTGGGCCTCCAAGTGCAGAGGTTTGTAGGACAGTAGCAAATTTCCCTCAAGTGGATGACCTAAGGTTTATCAATCCGTGGGAGGCTGATACGTCTCCAACGTATCTATAATTTTGGATTGTTCCATGCTATTATATTACCCCTTTTGGATGTTTATGGGCTTTATTCTACACATTTATATCATTTTTAGGACTAACCTACTAACCGGAGGCCCAGTCCATATTGCTGTTTTTTTGCCTATTTCAGTATTTCGAAGAAAAGGAATATCAAACGGAGTCCAAACGGAATGAAACCTTCGGGAGCGTTATTTTTGGAACAAATCTGATCCGGAGAGCCTGGAGTGCAAGTCAAGAAATCTCCCAGGGCCCCACGAGATAGGAGGGCGCCCCCCCTTAGGGGCGCGCCCCCTGTCTCGTGGGCCCCTCGGGCGTCCACCGACGTACTTCTTCCTCCTATATATATCCACGGACCCCGAAAACATCCAGGAGCACCACGAAACACAATTTCCACCGCCGTAACCTTCTATATCCGCGAGATTCCATCTTGGAGCCTTCGCCGGCACTCTGCCGGAGGGGGAATCGACCATGGAGGGCTTCTACATCAACACCATAGCCTCTCCGATGAGTTGTGAGTAGTTTACCACAGACCTACGGGTCCATAGTTATTAGCTAGATGGCTTCTTCTCTCTTTTTGGATCTCAATACAATGTTCTCCCCCTCTCTTGTGGAGATCTATTCGATGTAATCTCTTTTTGCGGTGTGTTTGTCGAGATCCGATGAATTGTGGGTTTATGATCAAGTTTATCTATGAATAATATTGGAATCTTCTCTGAATTCTTTTATGTATGATTGAGTTATCTTTACAAGTCTCTTCGAATTTTCAGTTTGGTTTGGCCTACTAGATTGATCTTTCTTGCCATGGGAGAAGTGTTTAGCTTTGGGTTCAATCTTGCGGTGATCTTACCCAGTGACAGAAAGGGTTGCAAGACACGTATTGTATTGTTGCCATCGAGGATAACAAGATGGGGTTTATATCATATTGCATGAGTTTATCCCTCTACATCATGTCATCTTGCTTAATGCGTTGCTCTGTTCTTATGAACTTAATACTCTAGATGCATGCTGGATAGCGGTCGATGTGTGGAGTAATAGTAGTAGATGCAGGCAGGAGTCGGTCTACTTGTTATGGACGTGATGCCTATATACATGATCATGCCTAGATAACGTCATAATTATTCGCTTTTCTATCAATTGCTCGACAGTAATTTGTTCACCCACCGTAATACTTATGCTCTCGAGAGAAGCCTCTAGTGAAACCTATGGCCCCCGGGTCTATCTCTTATCATATTTGCTTTCAATCTACTTTTATTTGCATCTTTACTTTTCTGCATCTATATTATAAAATACCAAAAATATATTTATCTTATCATACTTTCTCTATCAGATCTCACTTTCGTAAGTGACCGTGAAGGGATTGACAACCCCTTTATTGAGTTGGTTGCGAGTTCTCAGTTTGTTTGTGTAGGTGCGTGGGACTTTTGAGGAGCCTCCTACTGGATTGATACCTTGGTTCTCAAAACTGAGGGAAATACTTACGCTACACTTTGCTGCATCACCCTCTCCTCTTCGGGGAAAACCAACGCTAGCTCAAGACGTAGCAAGAAGGATTTCTGGCGCCGTTGCCGGGGAGGTCTTCGCTCAAGTCAAGACATACCAAGTACCCATCACAAACCCATCTCCCTCGCATTTACATTATTTGCCCCTCGTTTTCCTCTCCCCCACTTCACCCTTGCCGTTTTATTCGCCTTCTCCTTCCCAATCTTCTCCTCTCTTTTCGCTTGCCTTTTTCCGTTGCCCGTCTGTTTTCTCATTTGTTCCGTCATTATGGCTAGTCTTCCTATCCTCGTTATTACTCCCGAACATGAAATCCTCAATTTTAAACAAAGGGAGGGAGAAAATTTAAAAGATGCTTGGCATAGAATTTGCAATGCTCAAAATAGATCTACTAGGAAGCTTTCCACTTCCGTTCTTCTCCGCAATTTTTATGTAGGCATCACTCCTTGGAATAGATGTGTTCTTGATACTGTCGCCGGAGGTGATTTCTTGAGTAGCCATACGTTTGATGCTTATAATGCTATGTTAGATTTGTTTGGCTCACCACCTCTTTTGGTCAATGGAACTGTTTTAAGCTTAGAACACGTTATGCAACGGCTTGATATTATTGAAAATAAAATTGCCACTGTTGAGTTGGTTGAAAATTTGGATAAAAAGATTCATAATCTTATCACTCAATATGAATCTAGGGTTGGAGTCACTTTGAAAAATCTTAAAGAGAAAGAACCTATAGTTAAAGAAAAAATAGATCTTGATTCTGCTAGAATTGGTAAACTTGAGGATATAATTACCAACTTAGGTTCGGCGTTTTCTCCCATAAAAAAACACTCCAAAACCCCCTACAAAAACCACCAAGTTTATTTATGTTCCTAAAAATAAGGGTGAAACCTCTAGTAAGGAAGACGCGGACCTCAAATCCATAAGTGTTCATCCTAATTGTCTTTCTATCGTTAAGGAACCTTTTGCTACAACCGAATTTCTTGAATTTTTGCCCAAAGGTTTAATCATTGCTGAAAGGGGAGAACCTCCTAAGGATTATAAGTGCTCTATTGAGGAATCTAGTGCCAAAGATGGCACTAGTTAGATCTATCCTTGCTTTTATGCCTAGCTAGGGGCGTTAAATGATAGCGCTAGTTGGGAGGCAACCCAATTTTTCTTTATGTTTTTTGTTTTTGCTCCTGTTTAGGAATAAATCTTGCATCTACTCTCTGTTTAGATGTGTTTTTATCTTTTAATTAGTGTTTGTGCCAAGTAGAACCTATAGGATAAGCTATGATGATAGTTGATTTGATTCTGCTGAAAAACAGAAACTTTGCGCCCACGCAAAAAAAATCAATAAATCACAGAAACGTGCTTTTGCATTGATTCTTTCTGCTGCTGATCAACAGACAAATTGTAAAGTACTTCCTATTTTGGTAGGAGTTTTAGAGTCCCAGAAGTTTGCGTTAGTTACAGATTGCTACAGACTGTTCTGTTTTTGACAGATTCTGTTTTTCATGTGTTGTTTGCCTATTTCAATGCATCTATGGCTAATAAATTAGTTTATAAACCATAAGGAAGTTGGAATACAGTAGGTTTAACAGCAAAATAAATAAAGAATGAGTTCATTTCAGTACCTTATGTGGTGGTTTTGTTTTCTTTCACTAACAGAGCTTATAAGATTTCCTGTTGAGTTTTGTGTTGTGAAGTTTTCAAGTTTTGGGTAAAGCCTTTATGGACTATGGAATAAAGGGTGGCAAGAGCCTAAGCTTGGGGATGACCATGGCACCCCAAGATATTCAAGAGTAGCCAAAAGCCTAAGCTTGGGGATGCCCCGGGAAGGCATCCCCTCTTTCGTCTTTGTTCATTGGTAACTTTACTTGGAGCTATATTTTTATTCGCCACATGATATGTGTTTTGCTTGGAGCGTCGTGTATTATATTAGTCTTTGCTTGTTAGTTTACCACAATCATCCTTGCTGTAACACACCTTTTGGGAGAAGCCTATTTGATTAGAATTTGCTAGAATACTCTATGTGCTTCACTTATATCTTTTGAGCTTGATAGTTTTTGCTCTAGTGCTTCACTTATATCTTTTAGAGCACGACGGTGGTGTCTTAATTTTGAAGAAATTGCTAGTCTCTCATGCTTCACTTATATCATTTTGAGAGTCTTTTAGAACAGCATGGTATTTGCTTTTGTTACAAAGTTGGTCCTAGAATGATGAGCATCCAAGTTGGGTATAATAAAAACTATCATAGGAAGTGAATTGGATGCTATGATCAACTTGATACTTGATAATTGTTTTGAGATATGGAGGTAGTAATATTAAAGTCATGCTAGTTGGGTGATTATGATTTAAAGAATGCTTGTGTTGAAGTTTGTGATTCCCGTAGCATGCACGTATGGTGAACCGCTTTGTGATGAAGTTGGAGCACAATTTTATTTATTGATTGTCTTCCTTATGAGTGGCAGTCGGGGACGAGCGATGGTCTTTTCCTACCAATCTATCCCCCTAGGAGCATGCGCGTAGTGCTTTGATTTTTGATGACTTCTAAATTTTTGCAACAAGTATATGAGTTCTTTTGATTAATGTTGAGTCCATGGATTATACGCACCCTTTCACCCTTCCACCATTGCTAGCCTCTCTTGTGCCGCGCAATTTTCGCCGGTATCATATACCCACCATACTCCTTCCTCAAAACAGCCACCATACCTACCTATTATGGCATTTCCATAGCCATTCCGAGATATATTGCCATGCAACTTTCCACCGTTCCGTTCATATGACACACATTACTTTTGTCATATTGCTCTTTGCATGATCATGTAGTTGACATCGTATTTGTGGCATGGCCACCTTCACAACTTTCATACATGTAGCTCTTGAGTCATTTCATATCCCGGTACACCGCCGGAGGCATTCATATAGAGTCATATTTTGTTCTAGCTTTGAGTTGTAAATCCATAAAAGTGTGATGATCTTCATTAGAGCATTGTCCTCGTGAGGAAAGGATGATGAAGACTATGATTCCCCCACAAGTCGGGATGAGACTTCGGACTTTACAAAAAAAAGAAGAAAAGACCAAAAAGAAAGGCCAAAGAAAAAAAAGAAAGAAGAGAAAAAGAAAAGGAAAAAAAGAAAAAGAAAAGGAAAAAAAGAGAGAAAAAGAGAGAAGGGACAATGCTACTATCTCTTTTTCCACACTTTTGCTTCAAAATAGCACCATGATCTTCACGATAGAGAGTCTCATATGTTGTCACTTTCATATACTAGTGGGAATTTTTCATTATAGAACTTGGCTTGTATATTCCAATGATGGGCTTCCTCAAAAGTGCCCTAGGTCTTCGTGAGCAAGCAAGTTGGATGCACACCCACTTAGTTTCTTTTGTTGAGCTTTCATATATTTATAGCTCTAGTGCATCCGTTGCATGGCAATCCCTACTCACTCACATTGATATCTATTAATGGGCATCTCCATAGTCCGTTGATACGCCTAGTTGATGTGAGACTATCTTCTCCTTTTTGTCTTCTCCACAACCACCATTCTATTCCACATATAGTGCTATGTCCATGGCTCACGCTCATGTATTGCGTGAAAGTTGAAAGAGTTTGAGATTATTAAAGTATGAAACAATTGCTTGGCTCGTCATCGGGGTTGTGCATGATTAAATACTTTGTGTGATGAAGATAGAGCATAGCCAGACTATATGATTTTGTAGGGATAACTTTCTTTAGCCATGTTATTTTGAGAAGACATGATTACCTTGATTAGTATGCTTGAAGTATTACTATTTCTTATGTCTTTATGAACTTTTATTTTGTATTATTTGGATCTGAACATTCATGCCACAATGAAAGAAAATTACATTATGAATTATGCTAGGTAGCATTCCACATCAAAAATTCTCTTTTTATCATTTACCTACTCGAGGACGAGCAGGAATTAAGCTTGGGGATGCTTGATACGTCTCCAACGTATCTATAATTTTTGATTGTTCCATGCTATTATATTACCCCTTTTGGATGTTTATGGGCTTTATTCTACACATTTATATCATTTTTGGGACTAACCTACTAACCGGAGGCCCAGCCCATATTGTTGTTTTTTTTGCCTATTTCAGTATTTCGAAGAAAAGGAATATCAAACGGAGTCCAAACGGAATGAAACCTTCGGGAGCGTTATTTTTGGAACAAATCTGATCCGGAGAGCCTGGAGTGCAAGTCAAGAAAGCTCCGAGGGCCCCATGAGATAGGAGGGCGCCCCCCTAGGGCGCGCCCCCTGTCTCGTGGGCCCCTCGGGCGTCCACCGACGTACTTCTTCCTCCTATATATATCCACGGACCCCGAAAACATCCAGGAGCACCACAAAACACAATTTCCACCGCCGTAACCTTCTGTATCCGCGAGATCCCATCTTGGAGCCTTCGCCGGCACTCTGCCGGAGGGGGAATCGACCATGGAGGGCTTCTACATCAACACCATAGCCTCTCCGATGAGTTGTGAGTAGTTTACCACAGACCTATGGGTCCATAGTTATTAGCTAGATGGCTTCTTCTCTCTTTTTGGATCTCAATACAATGTTCTCCCCCTCTCTTGTGGAGATCTATTCGATGTAATCTCTTTTTGCGGTGTGTTTGTCGAGATCCGATGAATTGTGGGTTTATGATCAAGTTTATCTATGAATAATATTGGAATCTTCTCTGAATTCTTTTATGTATGATTGAGTTATCTTTACAAGTCTCTTCGAATTATCAGTTTGGTTTGGCCTACTAGATTGATCTTTCTTGCCATGGGAGAAGTGTTTAGCTTTGGGTTCAATCTTGCGGTGATCTTACCCAGTGACAGAAAGGGTTGCAAGACACGTATTGTATTGTTGCCATCGAGGATAACAAGATGGGGTTTATATCATATTGCATGAGTTTATCCCTCTACATCATGTCATCTTGCTTAATGCGTTGCTCCGTTCTTATGAACTTAATACTCTAGATGCATGCTGGATAGCGGTCGATGTGTGGAGTAATAGTAGTAGATGCAGGCAGGAGTCGGTCTACTTGTTATGGACGTGATGCCTATATACATGATCATGCCTAGATAACGTCATAATTATTCGCTTTTCTATCAATTGCTTGACAGTAATTTGTTCACCCACCGTAATACTTATGCTCTCGAGAGAAGCCTCTAGTGAAACCTATGTCTCCCGGGTCTATCTCTTATCATATTTGCTTTCAATCTACTTTTATTTGCATCTTTACTTTTCTGCATCTATATTATAAAATACCAAAAATATATTTATCTTATCATACTTTCTCTATCAGATCTCACTTTCGTAAGTGACCGTGAAGGGATTGACAACCCCTTTATTGCGTTGGTTGCGAGTTCTCAGTTTGTTTGTGTAGGTGCGTGGGACTTTTGAGGAGCCTCCTACTGGATTGATACCTTGGTTCTCAAAACTGAGGGAAATACTTACGCTACACTTTGCTGCATCACCCCCTCCTCTTCGGGGAAAACCAACGCTAGCTCAAGACGTAGCACAGGCGTAGGATGAAGATGGTCTCTCTCAAACAACCCTGCAACCAAATAACAAAGAGTCTCTTGTGTCCCCAACACACCAAATACAATGGTAAATTGTATAGGTGCACTAGTTCGGCGAAGAGATGGTGATACAAGTGCAATATGGATGGTAGATATAGGTTTTTGTAATCTGAAAATATAAAAAGAGCAAGGTAACAAGTGGTAAAAGTGAGCGTAAACGGTATTGCAATGCTAGGAAACAAGGCCTAGGGTTCATACTTTCACTAGTGCAAGTTCTCTCAACAATAATAACATAACTGGATCATATAACTATCCCTCAACATGCAACAAAGAGTCACTCCAAAGTTACTAATAGCGGAGAAAAAATGAAGAGATTATGGTAGGGTACGAAACCACCTCAAAGTTATCCTTTCTGATCGATCTATTCAAGAGTCTGTAGTAAAATAACACGAAGCTATTCTTTTGGTTCGATCTATCATAGAGTTTGTACTAGAATAACACCTTAAGACACAAATCAATCAAAACCCTAATGTCACCTAGATACTCCAATGTCACCTCAAGTATCCGTGGGTATGATTATACGATATGCATCACACAATCTCAGATTCATCTATTCAAACCAACACAAAGTACTTCAAAGAGTGCCCCAAAGTTTCTACCGGAGAGTCAAGACGAAAACGTGTGCCAACCCCTATGCATAAGTTCACAAGGTCACTGAACCCGCAAGTTGATCACCAAAACATAGATCAAGTAGATCACGTGATATCCCATTGTCACCACAGATAAGCACATGCAAGACATACATCAAGTGTTCTCAAATCCTTAAAGACTCAATCCGATAAGATAACTTCAAAGGGAAAACTCAATCCATTACAAGAGAGTAGAGGGGGAGAAACATCATAAGATCCAACTATAATAGCAAAGCTCGCGATACATCAAGATCATGCCAAATCAAGAACACGAAAGAGAGAGATCAAACACATAGCTACTGGTACATACCCTCAACCCCGAGGGTGAACTACTCCCTCCTCGTCATGAGAACACCAAGATGATGAAGATGGCCACCGGTGAGGGATCCCCCCTCCGACAGGGTGCCGGAACAGGGTCCCGATTGGTTCTTGGCGGCTATAGAGGCTTGCGGCGGCAGAACTCCCGATCTATTGTGCTCCTCGATGTTTTTAGGGTATATGGACATATATAGGCGAAAGAAGTCGGTCAAGGGAGCCACAAGGGGCCCACAAGGGTGGGGGCGCGTCCAGGGGGGTAGGGCGTGCCTCCCTGCCTCGTGGCCACCTCGAAGCTGCCCTGACGTCTAATCCAAGTCTCCTGGATTACTTCCGTTCCAAAAGTAACTCTCCAGAAGGTTTCATTCCGTTTGGACTCTGTTTGATATTCCTTTTCTTCGAAACACTGAAATAGGCAAGAAAACAGCAATTTGGGCTAGGCCTCCGGTTAGTAGGTTAGTCCCGAAAATGATATAGAAGTGTAAAGTAAAGCCCATAAACATCCAAAATAGGTAATATAATAGCATGAAACAATCAAAAATTATAGATACGTTGGAGACGTATCAGACATATCAGTCTCCCAAGTCTCGGTGGTCGAGCGATCGCTAGAGGATGTTATGAGTGACACAGAGTGCCAGTACTCCGAGGGGAGCAACTAGGACAGGGAGGAAGTGAAGTCCTTGCCGCCGTCTGATGGTCCCAAGGAACCCCACACCAAGGCGGACACGAACCGAGTGGCCAGGTGGAGGGGTGCTCGGGTGTCGAGTGATCCACAGCTGACTGTCTCGGGCCCTACCATGCGCAGCGCGAAACATGGGCGAGCAGAGGCGCCTGACTCAGCCGAGAAGCAACCCAAGAAAATCTCCACCAAGCCCCGGAAGGCCGCCGTGCCGAAGATCAAGGTGGTGTTGCTAGTGGCTTCGATGTAAGTATTGAAGATAATGTTTCCTCTCCATATAATTTTCACTCGTCTGATGGTCGAATGTCTTTGTGATTGCAGCAATGAGACGTCGATCACCTCCATGGATCCGAATGCCCCCAAGCAGGGCCAGACTAAGGGTGACGCAGTGGATGCCGCCACTTCCAGAGGTATGGATCTGCTGGTTGATTTGAATTCTGAGTCTTATCCGATTTGTTTCTAGGCTGATATTTCACTCCATGTGCCCATGTAGCACCGACTGGAGTTATCCAGCTGGATGACGACGATAAGGCAGACCCACCGAACCAGGAGGCTAACAAGAGAGTAACGATTGACACTGACGTGATCATGCAGAAGGCTTCTCCCAACCTACAAGACCGCACTTCACCAGCCAAGGCCATCGTGAAGCCCGCCGGGCCGAATCATGTGGCTCGGACCAGCCCTGCACCTATGACAACCACGACGCCAACACCCAGGCCCTCGGTCGTGCCGCACTCGACCCCGGTTAATGTCTTCCCCTTGTATAGAGTCCCGGAGGACCAGGTGGGGGCGAGCAAGGAGGCCCTGATCCAAGTGATGCCGTTGAATGAGCGGCTGAAGGAGGCAAACGATGCCAGCGAGGCACTACAGATCAACGTCCGAGTAAGTACCATTGTAAATATGATTTTCAGCCAGAGTCTTCAAGTTTTTTTATTCCCATCCGAATGGGTAGTTGAAATCCTGTCAGTGGGCTTGCACGGGGCACACCCAATAGGTGCGTGTCTTTTCTTTCCAGTGAGGGCACGCTGAGTGCACCCACTGATGTAGTCCTTAATTAAGACCGCCATCAACTGGAAGCAGTCGGCGGGAGTCTTAGAACTTAGGATATTTTTGGTTGCCGTCTTTCACTCATATTAGCCAGAGCTTTTTCCAAGTCTACCGGCTCTAGTGGGGGCACGCTGAGTGCACCCACTCGGTGTAGTCCCCAAGACTATCGTTGACTGGAAGCAGTCGGCGTGAGTCTTAGAGTTTTGGGCGTTTTCACTCCGGACGTGGTTGCCGATCATATTTTTATTCGTCAGAGTGGATGCATTCCAGTAGGGGCACGCTGATTGCACCCACTGGGTGTAGTCCCCAAGACTGTCATCGACTGGAAGCAGTCGGCAGGAGTCTTAGAGTTTGGATTGTTTGGATCTCAGCGTGCGATCCCCCCTCGGCCGATCGAGTAGCGACTTAGTAGTTTGTAGGTTCCTTCCTTGGAAAGGTACTTGAGAATTTGGTACTGGTCAAGCTTGCTCCTTCCTGAAGTAGGGTACTTGAGGATTCATTACTGATCAAGCTTGTTCCTCCCCTAGTAAGGGTACTTGAGGATCTGGTATTGGTCAAGCTTGTTTCTTCCTTAAGAAGAGCTTTTGTTTTCCAGTCCGAATGATTCTCTCATTTTCCTGCAACAGAGATCTTGTGAGCTCGGGTCTCACTAAGCCACCCTAGAGAAGGAGGTGTTGCAACTCCAAGTGGACCTGGAGGCCGAGAAGCACAAGAGTGATCGTCTCGAGAAGGAGAAGAAAGCCTTAGAAGGTAATTTCAACATCCGACTGTCCGCCAACTCTTGTTTTTTCCTATGATTCGAATGAATTCGCTTCAATAGACGTTCATAGTGAGAGTGGTCAACTTGTAAAGAGGCTCAAGAGTGTTGTTTCTTTAGAAACCATGAAGTAAGCCCTTGAAGACAAGGACAAGAAGTTGGCGCTAGCGCAGAAGGAGGCCAGGACCAAGACCAAGGCTGACGAGGAGAAGCTAGCATCAATCGGCAAGCTCGAGGAGGAGAACAAGACGCTGAAGGCCACCGCTAAGGTAGCAAAAACAGAGTCTCCGAGCTCAAGAAGATCTACACCTAGTGGGAGACAAAGTACAACACTGAGGCGAGTGCTTTTGAGCATGAGAGGAAGAACCTGGACGAGAAGGTCTCCCAGCTCCTTGTGAAAAAAGCAGCACTCGAGCAATATATCGGGGACTTTGGCACGGAGATGACCAATAAGCTTGTAGCTAAGCCTTTCGCCCGATTGGATCTTGCCTACTTCCGGATTTTTGCAATTGCTGACTCATGTGGTGTTTTCTGTCGGGGAGATACTATTCGAGTGGGGAGTTGGAGAGTGAAAGGATCAAGAGGGATTTGGACCCTGCGAGGCTGCTTGTCAACGATAAGGCTACTCTTGCTCTTCTCCTCCTAGAAGATCGCCTCAACAATGCCTTGGGCTCTGTCACTCGGCTGATCAATGTGATGGGAAGGACCGATAAGGAGCTGCAGCCAAAGGGGGCCGTTCAGAATGACTTGCAGTCGATGATGGCCCATTTGAATGAGATTCCCCACCGAGTGTTGTCCTGGAAGAATTCTGCAGCCCACTACAGAGCCGACATGGTTCTCTCCCTCGCCCACGTTTACGGCAAGGACATGAATGAGGAGAAGTTGAAGTCCCTCAAGGTTGCCAACACAAAGAAGCTTTAGTTCAAGAACTTCATGGAGACATTCATCGAGGCGGCCACTCAGATTGCTGACGGCATTGATCTCGACACCTTTGTCGAGCCGGCTAGCCCGCATCATGATGCGTAATAAACTTATTAAATGAATTTGCCCTGGAATGTTGGGTGGCTGCTATAACTGTAAAACATTGACGAGCCTTGAGCTCATTTATTCTGCTTTTATTTTCAGTACTCGAACGGATCGAGGTTTAATCGGATGATTGGATCCTTGTTTTGTTCACTGATGTGTTTTGACTTAGGCAAAATCTAGTTCGCGGCTAAGGCCACGAGTGTGGCGCATGTTCGCACTCGGACCATTTTTAACTTAGGCAAAATCTGGTCCGCAGCTAAGCCCCCTAGTGTGGAGCATGTCCGCACTTGGAAAGTTTTTAACTTAGGCAAAATCTGGTTCACGGCTAAGCCCCCAAGTGTGTAGCGTGTCCGCACTCGGATTGTTTTTAACTTCAGCAAAATCTAGTTCATGGCTAAGCCCCCGAGCGTGGAGCATATCTGCACTCGGATTGTTTCTAACTTAGGCGAAATCTGGTTCGCGACTAAGCCCCTAAGTGTGGAGTATGTCCACACTCAGATTATTTTTGACTTAGCAAAGTCTGGTTCGCGGCTAAGCCGATTCACCCGCTGGGAGCGTGTTAGTTTTCGAACGTTGTAAGTCATCGGAGTGAAAACATGACATTGGGCCAAATTAAATGATATATAGGAAAAGTAAGACTTTATTCATCTAATTCCACTCGGAAAACTATTACAATGAAAAAAATATTCTAAGTGAAGAATTTGTAGAGCAGATCTGTGTTACATGCTTGGGATCTTCTATGTCTTTGCTAAAGTTGTAGAGCTGATAGGCCCCATTCTTCAGGACCTTTGATATTACAAAGGGCCCTTGCCATGGAGGTGCCAGCTTGTGAGGTTTCTGCTGGTCCATTCGGAGGACTAGATCACCTTCCTTGAAGGCACACCCTCTGATGTGTCTGTCGTGATAACGACGCAGATCCTCCTGGTACGTAGTCGACCTGATGAGTGCCAGCTCGTGCTCTTCCTCAAGGAGGTCTAGGCCATCCTGACATGCTTCTTCAGCCTCTACCTATGAGTACAAATCCACTTGAGGGGAATTGTGAAGTAAATCACTTGGCAAAATGACCTCCGAGTTGTATACCATGAAGAAAGCAGTGCGATTCATGGACCGATTCGGGGTCATCCGCAAGCCCTAGAGGACCAATGGCAGCTCGATGACCCAGGCTCCCGCGGCATGCTTCAGGTCATGCATGACGCATGGCTTTAGCCCTTGGAGTGTTGTAAGTGCATCTAGTGCCACCCCTAGTTGGTTTTGGAGTATTGATGACAAAGTTGGTTGAGGGACTAATGCGTTTGTAAGAATTGCAGGATAACGCAGGTTGTGTCCCTCATTGATTCGATTTACCTACCGGTGATGACCCCTAAAAATGTATGAAGACATTGACGACAATGGTGGTTTGTGAAGATATTCATATGGAAGACTATGACATGAGAAGACAATGAGTGAAGACTATGGAGCGCGAAGATTGTGTTGTCTCGTTGTTTCCTTTTCTTCTTTGTTGAGTCATAGGAACCACCGTACTGTTAAGTGGGGTCCAAGTGAACAAAGTCAAAATGACTGAAGTGATGCTCAACCCAAATCCAATGTCTTCGAGCGAAGACAATGAGAGCAAATCTTATCCAGAGCTGGATGAGTCAGCTTTGCTTGTAGCCCAAGTAAAGTTGCCATGTGTGTTTGAAATCTGACCGTTGGAACACGTGTCAGTTCCTTAGTGACCCAGGGTCATTTCGGACATATCAGGTCGGGTTGCCTTGTGTCTATAAATAGCCCACCCCCTACACCATAAATTGGTGGCTGCTCAGAGTTAGTTTACGGCTTTTGTCGTTTGAGAGCAACCCACCTTGAAGCCTTTGACAGAGAGAAATCCTTGCGAGGACAAAGGCCAAACACCCAGAGCCAAAGAGTGTTAGGCATCACTGAAGTCTTTCTGTCTGAGTGACCTGAAGACTTATTACACTTGAGGACTGTGTATCCTCCAGCCGGTTAGGCGTCGCGTTCTGAGCATCCAAGAGTCATTGTGGATCGCCGGTGAACGAAGTCTGTGAAGGTTCGGAAGTCTACCTTGAAGACTTACCAGAGTGATTGGGCGAGGACTGTGTGTCCTTAGCTCAAGGGGAATAAGGTGAAGACGCGGTCTTCTGAGTTGAATCTCAGCCTCCCTAACCAGATGTACAGTTGTCACAGCAGCTGGAACTGGTCCAACAAATCCTGTGTCTTCAACAAGTGACTGGTTCTATCCTCTAACCCCCTTTACCTTAAGTTTGTCTTCGTGAAGTCATTGCCTATTTGTCATACCTGCTTGACTTCATTGCTTGACTACTATCGTTGATTGGCTTCATACTATCTTTCATCCTGATCCTTACTACCAAGCTGCTATTAGTCTTTGTACTTTCACATTATTGCATACTTGACTATGGTATGCTTGTTGCAGTTTATCTTCCGCTGCATATCAATTAGGTCATTTCTATTGTTTGTCTTTGAAACTTCCATGTTTTGAGGACTTTGAGAAAAATCTCCTATTCACCCCCCCCCCTCTAGTCGATAACTAGCACTTTCAATTGGTTTCAGAGCAAGGTACTCCCTTGTTCTGTGTGATTCGGTTTAACCACCTGGAGTTTAGCTATGTCGACTGTAGGGATAATCAAAGTCTCCGCTGCTTGTCCCATGTTCGATGGAACTGAATATCCCTACTGGAAGAATAAGATGCGCATGCATCTTGAAGCCATTGATGTCGACCTCTGGTATGTCGTCAAGAACGGCGTTCCCAAAACTGGTGAAGGTGTCACCCCTACTGATGTCAAGAAGTTCATTCAACTGGACTCTACTGCAAAGAACATCATTTGTGGTCATTTGACCAAAGGACAGTATGGCCGTGTGAGTGCTCTGGAAACGTCAAAGCTAGTCTGGGACTGGCTATCCAAGGTCAATGAAGGCGTCTCAACTCAGAGAGATCAAAGGATCACTGTTCTTCGCAACCTCTTCAACCGCTTCAAGAGAAATGACAATGAAAATGTCCAGCTCACGTTTGATCGCCTCACCGACATCACAAATGATCTTCAGGCTCTTGGCGCCACTGAGATTACCAAGCATGAAATCGTCAAGACACTACTGAGATCACTTGATAGCTCCTTTGACACCCTTGACCTCATGATACAATAACACCCTGACTTCAAGACACTCGATCCGTCTGATATACTTGAGAGGCTCAACACACATGAGTTCTAGCTTTCTGAGAAAAGAGATATCTATGGTCCCAATTATGTCCGAACTCGCGCTTTGAAGGCAAATGTTGTTTCCTCATCTGAAGAAGAATCTAACTGCGGTTCTGATGATCCTGAAGACATTGGAAAGGAACTTGCTATGCTTGTGAAGAAGTTCCAGAAGTTCACCAAGAAGAAGGGCTTCAGAAAGTCTTCACGATCTAGCTCAAGAAATGATGAAGCTTCCACTCATGACAACAAGAAGAGAACATGTCACAAGCGCAAGAAACCTGGACACTATATCTCTGAGTGTCCACGGTGGGACAATGAGAAGAAGAAGAAGAGCAAGGAATATGATTCTGATTACAAGAAGAAGAAGAAATCTTCAAAGTCTTCTTCCAAGTCCTCATCAAGGTCTTCATCACATAAGAAGAGCTCATCCTGCAAGGCTCGTGCTTTTGTTGGCAAGGAAATGGATTCATAGGAGGAGTCTGCTTCTGAGGAGGTGGAGGTGGAGTCTGAAGAAGAGTCCGACCCTGGCGTTGCAAGTCTGGCTCTAGCCACAGCCTATGTTGCCAAGTCCATCTTCAACACTGAAGACAATGACTTCCACACCAACGCTGAAGCTGATGACATGGACGATCCTGCTCCCGCCTACTGCTTCATGGCACGTGGTGCCAAGGTAAAATCACATAATGCTTACTTTCAAACATCAAGTGAAGATGACTCTGATTGTGAATCCAAACCCAGCTACAAAACACTTGCTAAAATTGCTACTGAACAACAAAAGGCTATGGAACATACTCAAAAACTATTAGACAAAAGCGATGACCTGTTGGACGCGGAAATGACACGTTCACAGTCCTTAGTTGAAGACATAAAAAATCTTCATGCTAAGTACCAAGAACTTGAAAGTCTTCATGAGACGCTCTCAACCACTTATGAAAAGTTCTCCTATGATTATCTTCAAAGGAAGCAAGAGCTTGAGAAATTGAAAGCGGCTCATGAAGATCTTCAAAAGGAGAATGAGTCACTTCGTGCTCAACAGATCAGTTCCGCTCAGGATGGATTTGAACCACCATGTCTAAAATGCATTGAGCGTGATAACGCTACCTCTGTTGCTGAATGTTCCACTGCTACTACTGTTGCTTTGTCTTCAACTACTGATGTGGAAACTTACCCCTCTACCGAGGATACCACTACTATTGCTGATGAAAATGCTAGGTTGAAGACATTGCTTGAAACAGGGATGTATAAAAGTCTGAAAGGACATCAGACACTTTGTGATGTCCTCAAAAAGCAGATTCTGAACTGAAACCCTAGGAAAGAGGGTGTTGGGTTCGAGAGGAAAATGAATGCTGATGGTTCCTACTGGAAGCCTGGGCAATATCCCCAAACCATATGGGTTGCTGCAAAGGAACCTTCAGTGGATCCATCCACCTTATCTGGCTTTACCTGTGCTAATCCTATTATCATTGATGAATCCTTTGATGCAAACTATAAACTGTTCAAAAATCAGAATGGTGAAGTGTTTGCCAGGTATATTGGTACTAACTGCAGGAATGGACCACCTATAAAGAAGATCTGGGTTCCCAAAAGCTGTCTTGAGAATCTTCCAGTGAATGTCATCATGACACCACCAAGGAAGAAGACAAACCCCAGACCTAAGGTGTCATATGGTCCAATGGCTTCGTACAGGACTCACCTTAGTCACCCTAACGCCAATGTTTTGCAGGGAAATCATACTCAGACTTATGAATATGAGCGTGTGTCCTCAAACCGCTATGTTCATAGAACTAAGAATTTTTCTGCTTATTCATATGAGTATCATTCATCTCCTGCAAGGCTATTTGCTTGGGCTTCAAAGCCAAAGTTCTCAGATGCTGCACTTAGACTCATTGCTTCTAAGCCACCCCTAAAGATGTGGGTGGTGAAGAAGAATTAACTCTCTTTTGCAGAATAAGGACTCCAGCCTGCTATCAAAGGCGTCCGATACTATTGCTGGGGACCTAAAACACATTAAGGACGCATGATAAAATGGTCTTACTATGTATTTCATATGAGAATCGCTTACCAGTCATACTATGAGTTCTAACCTTGATCTAAGCTGTGATAATCCTTGTGTGCGTCAAATGCTTATGCTTCACAACATACTTTGTGAAGCCTATCCTCCCAACGGCACTGAATTCAAGAACACCGGGCTTGATCTTTATCTTGATACAATAGGAATCACTCATGAGTTTTCTCCTCCATACACACCTCAGCAAAATGGCATTGTAGAGCGCAAGAACAGAACCCGCATTGAGATGGCTCGAACAATGCTCGACGAGTACAAGACACCAAGAAAGTTCTGGCCTGAAGCTATTGATACAGCATGTCACATCATCAACCGTGTTTACATCCATAAGCTTCTGTGAAAAACATCCTATGAGCTCCTTACTGGCAACAAGCCAAATGTCAGCTACTTCAGAGTATTTGGTGCTAGGTGCTGGATCAAGGATCCCCATCACAAGTCAAAATTTGCACCTAAAGCTCACGAAGGCTTCATGCTCGGTTATGGAAAGGATTTGCACTCTTACAGAGTCTTCAACCTCTATCACTACAAAATCGTTGAAACTGTGGACGTGCGATTTGATGAAACCAATGGTTCACAAAGAGAGCTTCTGCCAAGTACACTAGATGAAGCTCCGTCCAGCGAATCTATCAAGCTGATGGGAACTGGTGAAATCATGCCTTCTGAAGCACAGCCTGAAGAGGAACTTATCATTTCTGCACCAAACCAACCTGAAGACAATGCTCAGACCGAAGACAATCCTCCCAATGATGACAATGATCAGCAAGAGCAAGGTCTTCGTCCAGTTCATCCTCGTGTTGCAAATGAAGTACAAATTGAGATGATAATTGATAGCATCAATGCACCTGGTCCACTTACTCGCTCACAGAGCAACACAGTTAGCAAATTTATGTGGGCACTTTTCGTTTGTGTCAATATCAGAACCCAAGAAAGTTGCTGAAGCCTTTATGGAACCTGAATGGATTCAAGCTATGCAAGAAGAACTTCAACAGTTCAAGCTGAACAATGTTTGGGAACTGGTCAAGCGTCCTAACCCTCGCAAGCATAACATTATTGGCACAAAATGGATATATCGAAACAAGCAAGATGGGCATGGTCAAGTCGTCAGAAACAAAGCACGTCTTGTGGCTCAATGATATACTCAAGTTGAAGGAATTGACTTCGATGAAACATTTGCTCCTGTGGCTAGGCTTGAAGTTATTCGCATACTGCTAGCCTATGCTAACCACCACAACATCTTACTATATCAAATGGATGTGAAGAGTGCATTCCTCAACGGCAAGATTGAAGAAGAAGTCAAAGGAATGGCATCTTCGTATCTCAAGAAAAATATCTCAAAGACAGACTGAAGAAGTTTGGAATGCAAGATTGCAAAGGTTACACGACGCTAATGCCAGCCAAACACCATCTTGGTCCCGACGACAATGGTAAAGAGTTCGATCAAAAGGTATACCGCTCCATGATTGGTTCCTTACTTTACCTATGTGCATCTAGGCCAGATATTATGCTTAGTGTTTGCATGTGTGCTCGATTCCAAGCGGCACCAAAGGAATCGCATCACTTAGCTGTGAAGCGAATTCTTAGATATTTGGCTTACACCCCAACACTCGGATTATGGTATCCAAAGGGCTCAAGATTTGATCTGGTTGGATTCTCGGATGCTGATTATGCTGGAGACAAGGTGGATCGCAAGTCAACATCAGGCACATGTCACTTTCTAGGACGATCACTTGTCTGTTGGTCTTCAAAGAAGCAAAACTGTGTATCACTCTCAACTGCTGAATCTGAATACATTGTTGCTGGATCTTGCTACGCTCAGCTTCTGTGGATGAAGCAAACTCTCAAGGACTATGGCATCAATATGAAACAAGTACCTCTCTTCTGCGACAACGAAAGTGCCATCAAGATTGCCAACAATCCAGTCCAGCACTCGAAGACAAAGCACATTGAAATTCGTCATCACTTTCTAAGAGATCATGTCATGAAGAAAGATATTGACATCATTCACGTCAACACTGAAGAGAAACTGGCAGATATCTTCACAAAGCCCTTGGATGAGAAAAGGTTTTGCAAGTTACGGTGTGAGCTAAATATCTTGGAATCCTCAAATGTCCTGTAATCAGGCACACATCCTAACACTTATGCATGTTGATGACTTAGATGTGCAACACACGAAGTAAAGTATATCTTCAAACAATGAAGACTTACATTCTGAGTGTGAATACATGAACGTGGAATTTGACTTCGGAGCGCCACGATAATTGTGCGCCGTGTCTGGGTCTAATACTTCCTATACGGTGGGTAACGCCACCACCAAATTTCTTGGTTTGAAGTGTTTCACTCATGGCGTTATTGTTGCAATGTCTTCGCATTTGGTTTGTCTTCGTATTTCAACTTATCTTCATGATTTGATTGCTTTCTGATATACATACTAGTATTCTGTCATCTACAACATTCACTTATAGCTATGTCTTGCTTGTTGAATCTTTTGAACTAAGTGAATGTGATCGGACCCTAATCTCTCTATGCTTTCTATCCCAAACTCTATCTGTCCAAATCATATGCATTCTATTGAAACTATCGAAAGTCTTCTCTGCATCCTTGTCAGCAGAAGACACAGAGACAAACATTAAGTCTTTTTAAATGATTCATCCTTATTGTTTGAAATCCGGAGAAGCCGGAACAACCATCCGACAAACCTGGCGGGTGTGGGAACATGGGAAAACTCTGAGTATGTTGCATGCTTGCCACGTGCCCCTCAGATGTGAACAACCAGGGGTACCTGCGTAATTGCACTATACCGCACACTTCCTTATAAATACATGTCCCCTGCGGTCAAGAAAACCTTCTTCCGCCTCTCCACCTCGTCAAAACCCTAGCGCCACCGCTAGCTCGCGACGACGCCGGCGACGAAGCGCTTAGCTGTCGTGACTTCTCCGACGCCGTCCTCACGCCGGCCGCGGACATCGTCCTCTCCGCCGCCGCCGTAGGTGTCCTCCATCGCCAAGTTAGGGCACGGTGGATTGTACTGCTCAATCTCCTATTCATCCCATCTAGCAGTTCTTCGTGTGGTAAATATAACTCTATTTTTACCATCTTTTTGATCCTCAATGATTCATCCTATTTACCAAAATTAGTTTCTGCCTATACAATGTTAGATCTATTCTGTCTGCATCTCATACTGCCTAGTATATTCACTTAAGCTTCATATCTAGTTAGATTCCTCACTTGTACTTATTCACGGATTCATACAAATCTGGAACCAACTCTCAACATATAAGTGAATGTCTTCGCATCATGAGGTCAATGTCTTCAAACTGATTTATCTTCAAAATCTTCTGAGAATGCATATGACCTCTTCCCCCTTCCCTCGCATCTCTAATGTTGTCATAGGTACATGTCCATGGGAGAATCCCTTGGTTCTCATAGTCTGCATTCATTTGCAGAATTCTTACAGCAACACATTAACTCTCCTGAAGCTAGTTCCTGTTTGTCCAGCAAGCGAAAGCCTTTGAATGTATTGAAGCCATTCAGTTTGAAGTTCATGGCTGCAGAGAAATCAGTAAGGAAGGGTGGCAGACAACGTCGAGGGGGAACATCAAAAGATTTGCCTGATGACCTCGCAGAAATTTACAAGACAGATCCTGAAGAGGATTATAATCAGCGCAAGACACGAATCCAATGGATTCGACGATATTGGGCTGAACAATGGTTCAAATACAAGTTCGTGACCCAGGAATATGCTGAGAAGAATGCTATCAAAAGTCCTTGGGGTGATATTCTCTATCGAGGCCTTCCACCCCAAGAACAGAGCTGAAGCTATTGCACAGGATTTCTATCCTTGTATGGTCCGCGGACCTCAGCCTGAAAATGCCGACCCATCATCATTGCTCTAGTGTCGTGACGATAATCTCTTCAAGCGCAACTTCCAGCATGCAAAGGCATCAGCCAAGGAAAACAAGAAGTCATTGGGATTAGACTTCAACCCAGGTCCCTCTGCTCCCCGTGCTGACGGCTCACGTGATGCAGAACCCAATGTCATCCGCCCCTTTTCAAACCTTGATGGCCTCATCACTTACATCTTGGTCCAAGGTGCCAGAGTGGATCATTCTGATAATGATGCTGACACTGATGAAGCTCCAGCTCCTCCTCCAAAGCCGCAGAAGCTAAAGAAGACTAAGGCTTCACAATCAGCTGCACCTCCAAAAGCTTCACGTGCAAAGCCACTGATAACTGCACCTCCTAAAGACAGTGTGCAGTCTGAAGATCTATCACGTATCTCCAAGAAGACGGAGAAGAAAAAGAAAATTGTCAAGAATACTGATCATACATTGACTCCTACTGCTATTCTGCGTGAAGAGCACATTGATCTGTCCAGCGATGACGATCTTGTAGATGATGCTCTTGAGCAACTGATCAAGAGCAAGGAAGAAGCAGAGATCTTCAATAATTTGCCTCTCTTTGATGTGGCAATCATCCATAACTTCATTGATGAGTGGTTTGACACCCCAAATCTCAGCTTTGATGATCTGCAACTTCCAATTGGCCTCAGTGTCTCCTTCAATGGCACCATTGCTTCTGAGCTAGCTCTTGCTCAGCGTATCGTTGAACTGAAGCACAAGATTGACTATGAGAAAGCTCAGTTCAAGAAGCATGTGGCCAAGCTCAGCGTGCAAGATGTCAAAAACTTGAAGATCATGCTGCACGAGCTCAAAGAAGCTTTTCACAAGAAGCGCGAAGAAGCTTGAGGCTCTCGTGAGCGCATGAAGAATCTAGCTGACAAGTGTGTGCTAGCCTACAATGAGGCTGAGAAGCACAAGGCTCTTGGTTGTCCTGGCATTGACCCCAGAATGGCTGCAAAGAAGAAGAAGCTATCAACTCTCCAACCTGCACCTTCAAGGCAGGATGCACCTCGCATACTCTTCCCAAGCAGCATGACTGGCTCGAAGCCAAAGGTCATGTCAACCGCTTCAGAACAGAAGAAGACGAGGGTTGCCGAGGCTGAAGCCAGAAAAAGGAAAAACATAGAAGCCTCTGATGCTGCTCCCTCCAAGAAGAAGCGCAAAATCAAGAAGAATCGGGCTGCTCCCACAGAGCCCTTAGTTGTTGAACCTATCTCAGTGGTTCGCCCTGCATCTGCACACCAAGAACTACGAATGATTGTTCATGAGCCTGCTTCCACAGAGGCTCATGAAGCTGAAGACATTCCAGCAGTTGATCCCATTGCTGCTGAAGACATTGGTCACCATGACAATGTTGAAGATGATGAAGTTCTTCCTCAGATCGAACACAACTTGGTACCATCGCTTGTTCTCACGAACAGCAAAATCATCAGCATTGGTCGTCCTCTGACGCCAATTGCTCAGGATGCATCATGGGCTGATCACCCACAATAACAAGACTCCCCAAGTACTCCCCAACAGCAACAAGTCACACCACCTGTGCATGAAGAAGAGGATGAGGCCCAGCCAACTCCATCTCCAAAGGCGTCGCCAGTATTACAAAGGCTTCGCAAAGGACCAAGGCCTCAAGTCCCTCTTCCGAGCGTTCCAGAAGGAGAAGTGCACCATCAATCTGTTGCACATCAAGTGTTTCCAGAAGCCACTCCAACTGCGAATGTCTCCGTGTCTGAAGCCAAAGCTGCTGAAGACAATCCGGCTGCATCAGCCGATGACGAACATGAAGAAGAACGTGTCCCTACTCCCCCCATTACTGAAGAAGTTGTTCTTGAAGTGAACGTGTGAGTGCTAGACCCTCCAGCTCATCAAGTGGAGGTTCAAAATCTTGAGGCTGCCACCACCAACAGAAATGAAGCCCGTGACGTAGTCATGGCTGAAGCAAGTGTGGAGCCTGCACCAACCAATATACCAGAAGCCAATGTTGCAACTGCTCCTGAAGCTTCTGTTGTTGCCACTGCTCCTGTTCCGCCACCAAGCCCCCATACCATTGAGCAGGCATACAACCATGGCCAGCTAATCACTGTCAGATGGCCCATTCTGGTCTCTCCGCCTAATGTCTCAGGTCCTCAGTTTGATTATCATATTGAGCATAGGCCTCAGGTCCAGAAACCAAAGTCAAGACTGCCAAGGTTCCCAGGTACTGCCACCTCTACAGGGTCCTTCAATGCAAATGGCTTCAAAAGCCACAACACCTTCTTTGACAGCGCAAAGAACCCCTACTCAAGGCCAAGAATATCATCTGATCGTTTCTGGAGCCATCAGCAGTGAAGCTATTACTCCTGCGTTCTATATGATCAAGGATGCATTTTCCCTCATATGCGCCTTGACACTGAAGCCATTGCTGGACTGCCATGCTTAGAAGAAGCACTTGACTGCTTTCGTGATGCAGGTCTGCTCAGCTTTGTGACAGACAAAGAACATTGGAATGAGGAACTTTTGCTTCAATTCTATGCTACCCTCCACATTCGCGGCTACAACAGGGATACAAAGACATGGGTTCTTGAGTGGATGACAGGAAATGTTCATCATGAAGCCAAAGCTCTTGACATCATTGAGCTTACAGGGTTATCCACTCCCGGAGAGCTATACGAACCTGATTGTCAACTCCACCGCAATGCACTGGAGAGCATCTTCCATAAGCCAGAACCCAACATGAGCCAGATGTTGAGCATGATGAAGCCTTTGCCACATGACGTTGAATACCCAAAGGAGTTCTTTGTTGATGACCTTGAGTATCTGCCGCGCACAATATATCACATCATCAGGCGGACTCTATGGCCTATAAAAGGGCATTCATCAGCTGCAAAACTTGAAGGAGCCATGAAGACATTGGTCTTTTACATCCTCAATGGCATCAGCTTCAATGCACAAGAATTCTTCCTCCGGCAACTGGCTGCGTCTAGATCTGACCTTTTTGGCCTGAAATTCTATGCTCCATGGTTCATGCGCCTCATCAAGCTACACTCTGCTATCAACTATCAACCATCTGCTCGCAATCATCTGATCTTTCTACCAGAGGTTGATATGTCAGTTGAAGCCATATACCCTCAGCCTGCTAAGAAGCCTCTTTGTCTTCAAAATGCTGAACACCAAAGCTTCACTCAGCCAATGGAAGGAGTCCAAGCAGTAACTCGTGTCTATCCAATGGCTGGGAACACTCGTCTGCCTCATCGTGCGCCAACTGAAGCTACTGAGAGCACAATTGCCCAAAGGCCTAAGAAGTGCTCTCTGAAAGTGCTAGTTATCGAATAGAGGGGGGGTGAATAGGCGATTTTTATGAAAGTCTTCAAAACATGGAAGTTTTGAAGACAAACAATAGAAACAACCTAATTGATATGTAGCGGAAGATAAACTACAACAAGCAAGCCATAATCAAGTATGCAATAGCATTAACGTTCGAAGATTAATAGCAGCTAGGTAGTAGGATCAGGATGGAAGATAGTATGAAGCCAATCAAAAATAGTAGTCAAGCAATGAAGTCAATCAGTTAAGACGATAAGCAATGACTTCACGAAGACAAACTCAAAGTAAAGGAGGGAAGAGATAGAACCAGTTGCTTGTTGAAGACACAGGATTTGTTGGACCAGTTCCAGTTGCTATGAAAACTGTACGTCTGGTTAGGGAGGCTGAGATTCAACTCAGAAGACCGTGTCTTCACCTTATTCCCCTTGAGCTAAGGACACTTAGTCCTCGCCCAATCACTCTGGTAAGTCTTCAAGGTAGACTTCCAAACCTTCACAGACTTTGTTCACCCGGCAATCCACAATGACTCTTGGATGCTCAGAACGCGACGCCTAACCGGCTGGAGGATACACAGTCCTCAAGTGTAATAAGTCTTCAGGTCACACAGACAGAAAGACTTCAGTGATGCCTAACACTCTTTGGCTCTGGGTGTTTGGGCTTTGTCCTCGCAAGGATTTCTCTATCTCAAATGTTTCGAGGTGGGTTGCTCTCAAACGACAAAAGTCGTATATTAACTCTGAGCAGCCACCAATTTATGGTGTAGGGGGTGGGCTATTTATAGCTACTAGGCAACCCGGCCTGATTTGTCCGAAATGACCCTGGGTCACTAAGGAACTGACATGTGTTCCAACGGTCAGATTTCAAACACACACGACAACTTTACTTGGGCTACAAGCAAAGCTGACTCATCCAACTCTGGATAAGATTTTCTCTCATTGTCTTTGCTCGAAGACATAGGATTTGGGTTGAGCATCACTTCAGTCACTCTGATTTAGTTCACTTGGACCCCACTTAACAGTACGGTGGTTCCTATGACTTAACAAAGAAGAAAAGGAAACAACGAAACCACACAGTCTTCGTGCTCCATAGTCTTCACGCAATGTCTTCTCATGTCATAGTCTTCAATATGAATATCTTCTCATACCACCATTGTCTTCAATGTCTTCATACATTTTTAGGGGTCATCTCCGGTAGGTAAACCGAATCAATGAGGGACACTACCTGCGTTATCCTGCAATTCTCACAAACGCATTAGTCCCTCAACCAACTTTGTCGTCAATACTCCAAAACCAACTAGGGGTGGCACTAGATGCACTTACAATCTCCCCCTTTTTGGTGATTGATGACAAACTGGTTGAAGTTTTCAATGAGGATAAAGTATGTGAAATTGTAAAGGATAGGAATTGTCTTCATATGTAGCAAGGGCTCCCCCTGAAGATGTGCATATAAATAATTTTGCTTTTGGAATGCAAATGCACATGGCAGGTTGTACTTGTGGAGATCCACTTCAACTTATGAAGATAATTCATCATGCATGAAATGATATAGCAAATAGGATGACATGCATAATGAAAAATGGACGTCTGCAGGATGATTTAAGTGCGGGAGTTATCATCGCACGTGGAAATGCAAATAAGTAGCAGACGACCATCAAGTTTAAGTGTTACAACTCAAAGAACCAAATGTTTCAAAACGCCAGAGTTGTAAGCACGAGGCAAAATATAACGCAACCGCCCATTATGAACCCGCTTGAAGACTATCAAACTCATACGCTTCTCCCCCTTTTGTCAGTAATGACCAAAAAGGTTTGAAGACATAGAGCATCTACTCGTCCTCATGAGGAGTAGGTGAAGCAGCAGGGTTGTCGTTGTTGTTGGCGGTGCAGACGAACTTGGTGCAGTGTCGATGCGGCAGAAGTAGGGGTGGTGAAGTAGCATCGTCTTCATCATCGATCACATTGGCATTCACCGTTGCCGCGGAGGAAGAATAGTCAGAGTCTTCAAGAGATGGAGTTCTTCGTAGGACAGCATTCCATGGAGGAGTGGAGTCAAACTGAATCTTTCAGTGAAGCCATCGTCTTGAAGATCTGCTTCAGCACTGAGCAGGGTCAAACTCTTCCATGATCGCCGACAGTTTCGTGAGTGACAAATGCATTCTTGGTGGCAAGGTTGCGAATGCGATTTACATCCACCAAGAGGCTTTGCATCTGACGCTTGAGCCAAAAGTGATGCTTATCTTGTTTCTTGATGCAGTGCCACAAGAAGTTCTCGGTCATTTAGGACACGAGAGCGCTTCCTAGGCCTTTGAGCAATTGCGCTCTCAGTAGCTTCAGTTGGTGCACGATGAGGTAGACGAGTGTTCCCAGCCATTGGATAGACACGAGTTACTGCTTGGACTCCTTCCATAGGCTGAGTGAAGCTTTGGTGTTCAGCATTTTGAAGACAAAGAGGCTTCTTGGCAGGCTCAGGGTATATGGCTTCAACTGACATATCAACCTCTGGTAGAAAGATCACATGATTGCGAGCAGAGGGCTGATAGTTGATAGCAGAATGTAGCTTGATGAGGCGCATGACCCATGGAGCATAGAATTTCAGGCCAAACAGGTCAGATCCAGACGCAGCCAGTTGCTGGAGGAAGAAATCTTGTGCATTGAAGCTGATGCCATTGAGGATGTAAAAGACCAATGTCTTCATGGCTCCTTCAAGTTTTGCAGCTGATGAATGTCCTTTGATAGGCTATAGAGTCCGCCTGATGATGTGATAAATGGTGCGTGGCAGATACTCAAGGTCATTCAACAAAGAACTCCTTTGGATATTCAGCGTCATGTGGCAAAGGCTTCATCATGCTCAACATCTGACTCATGTTGGGTTCAGGCTTATGGAAGATGCTCTCCAGTGCATTGCAGTGGTGTTGACAACCAGGTTCATACAGTTCTCCGGGAGTGGATAAGGCCTGTAAGCTCAATGATGTCAGAGCTTTGGCTTCATGATGAACATTTCCTGTCATCCACTCGAGAACCCATGTCTTGTATCCCTGTTGTAGCCGCGAATGTGGAGTGTAGCATAGAATTGAAGCAAAAGTTCTTCATTCCAATGTTCTTTTCTGTCACAAAGCTGAGCAGACCAGCATCACGAAAGCAGTCAAGTGCTTCTTCTAAGCATGGCAGTCCAGCAATGGCTTCAGTGTCGAGGCGCATATGAAGGGAAAATGCGCCCTTGATCATACAGAACGCAGGAGTAATAGCTTCGCTGCTGATGACTCCAGAAACGATCTGATGATATTCTTGGCTTCGTGTAGGGGTTCTTGAGCTGTCAAAGAATGTGTTGTGGCTCTTGAAGCCATTTGCATTGAAGGACCCGTGAGTTGCAGTACCTGGAAACCTTGGCAGTCTTGGCTTGGCTTCTGGACCTGAGGCCTATGCTCAATGTGATAGTCAAATTGAGGACCAGAGACATTAGGCGGAGGGACCAGAACGGGCCATCTTACTGTGATTAGCTCCATGGTTGTATGCTTGCTCAATTGTATAGGGCCTTGGTGGCGGAACAGGAGCAGTGGCAGCAACTGAGGCTTCAGGCTGCACAACAGGTGCTTCAGAGCAGAGCCTCATTAGCTTCAGGTGCAGTGCCTCATTAGCTTCAGGCACACTGGTTTGCAAGCTCCACATTAGCTTCAGCCATGACAATGTCATTGGCTTCACTTGTGTTGGTGTGGCAGCTTCAGGATTTTCAACCTCCACTTGATGAGCTGGAGGGTCAGGCAGACACGTTCACTTCATGAACTATTTCTTCAGGAATGGGGGGAGTAGAGACACGTTCTTCTTGACGTTCTTCATCGGCTGATGCAGCCGGATTGTCTTCAGCAGCAGGTGCTTCAGACGCAGAGACATTCACAGCAGGAGTGGCTTCTGAAACACTTGGCGTGCAACAGGTTGATGATGCACTTCTCCTTCTGGAACGCTCGGAAGAGGGAGCTTGAGGCCTTGGTCCTTTGCGAAGCCTTTGAAGTACTGGCGACGCTTTTGGAGATGGAGTGGGCAGGCCCTCATCCTCTTCAGATTGTACGGATGTTGTGACTTGTTGTTGTTGGGAAGTGTTGGGGGAGTCTTGTTCTTGAGGGCGATCAGCCCATGAGTCATCCTGTGCAATTGGCGTCAGAGGACGACCAGTGCTGATGAGTTCGATGTTCATACGAACAGGCGATGATACCACATTGTATTCAATCTGAGGAAGAACTTCATCATCTTCAACATTGTCATGGTGACCAATGTCTTCAGCAGCGATGGGATCAACTGCTGGAATGTCTTCAGCTTCATAAGCCTCTGTGGAAGCAGGCTCATGAACAATCATTCATAGTTCTTGGTTTGCAGATGCAGGGCGAACCACTGAGATAGGTTCAACAACAAGGGGCTCTGTGGGAGCAGCCCAATTCTTCTTGGTTTTGCGCTTCTTCTTGGAGGGAGCAGCATTAGAGGGTTCTGGGTTTTTCCTTTTCTGGCTTCAGCCTCGGCAGCCCTCGTCTTCTTCTGTTCTGAAGCAGTTGACATGACCTTTGGCTTCGAGCCAGTCATGCTGCTTGGGAAGACTATGCGAGGTTCATCTTGCCTTGACGGTGCAGATTTGATAGTTGATAGCTTCTTCTTCTTTGCAGCCATTCTCGGGTCAATGCCAGGACGACCAAGAGCCTTGCGCTTCTCAGCCTCATTGTAGGCTAGCACACACTTGTCAGCCAGACTCTTCATGTGCTCACGAGAGCCTCTAGCTTCTTCACGCTTCTTGTGAAAAGCTTCTTTAAGCTCATGCAGCATGACTTGAAGTTTCTGACGTCTTGAACACTCAGCTTGGCCATATGCTTCTTGAATTGAGCCTTTTCATAATCAATCTTGTGCTTCAGCTCAACGATGCGCTGAGCGAGAGCTAGCTCAGAAGCAATGGCGCCATTGAAGGCGACACTGAGGCCAATTGGAAGTTGCAGATCATCAAAGCTGAGATTTGGGCGTCAAACCACTCATCAATGAAGTTGTGGATGATTGCCACATCAAAGAGGGGCAAATTATTGAAGATCTCTGCTTATTCCTTGCTCTTGATCAGTTGCTCAAGAGCATCATCTGGCAAGATCGTCATCACTGGACAGATCAATGTGCTCTTCACGCAGAATGGCAGCTGGTGTCAATGTCTGATCAGTATTCTTGACGATTTTCTTTTTCTTCTTCGTCTTCTTGGAGATGTGTGATAGATCTTCAGACTGCACACTGTCTTCAGGAGGTGCAGTGGCCATGGCTTCGGCACGTGAAGCTTTTGGAGGAGCAGCTGATGATGAAGCCTTATCTTCTTTGGCTTTCTGCGGCCTTGGAGGATGGAGCTGGGGCTTCATCAGTATCAGCATCATTGTCAGAATGATCCACTTTGGCACCTTGTACCAAGATGTATGAGATGAGGCCATCAAGGTTTGTAAAGGGCCGATTTCATTGTTCTCAGCTTCACGTGTGCCATCATCACGGGGAGCAGAGGGACCAGGATTGAAGTCTAATCCCCATGACTTCTTGTTTTCCTTGGCCGAAGCCTTTGCAAACTGGAAGTTGCGCTTGAAGAGATTGTCGTCATGACACCAGAGCAATGATGATGGGTCGGCTTCTTCAGCTGTGGTCCACGGACCATACAAGGATAGAATTCTTGTGCAATGGCTTCAGCTTTGTTCTTGGGGGAAGGCCTCGATAGAGAATATCACCCCAAGGACTTTTGATAGCATTTTCTCAGCGTACTCCTGGGTCACGAACTTGTACTTGAACCATTGTTTCAGCCCAATAGCGTCGAATCCATTGGATTCGTGTCTTGCACTGATTATAATCCTCTCAGGATCTGTCTTGTAAGTTCTGCGAGGTCATCAGGCAAATCTTTTGATGTTCCCCCTCGATGTGTCTGCTACCCTTCCTTACTGATTTCTCTGCAGCCATGAACTTCAAACTGAATGGTTTCAATATGTTCAAAGGCTTCAAAGGCTTTTGCTTGCTGGTCAAATAGGAACTGGCTTCAGGAGAGTTAATGTGTTGCTGTAAGAATTCTGCAAACGAATGCAGACTATGAGAACCAAGGGATTCTCCCACGGACATGTACCTGTGACAGCATTAGAGATGCGAGGGAAGGGGAAGAGGTCATATGCATTCTTAGAAGATTTTGAAGATAAATCAGTTTGAAGACATTGACCTCATGTTGCGAAGACATTCACTTATATGTTGAGAGTTGGTTCCAGATTTGTACGAATCCGTGAATAAGTACATGTGAGGAATCTAACTAGATATGAAGCTTAAGTGAATATACTAGGCATATGAGATGCAGACAGAATAGATCTAACATTGTGTAGACAGAAACCAATTTTGGTAAATAGGATGAATCATTGAAGATCAAAAAGGTGGTAAAAATAGAGTTATATTACCACACGATGAACTGCTAGATGGGATGAAAGGAGACCGAGCAGTTCAATCCACCGTGCCCTAACTTGGCGACGGAGGACACCTACGGCGGCGGCGGAGAGGACGATGTCCGCGGCCGGCGTGAGGACGGCGTCGGAGAAGTCGCGGCAGCTAAGCGCTTCGTCGCCTGGCGTCGTCGAGAGCTAGCGGTGGCGCTAGGGTTTTGACGAGGTGGAGAGGTGGAAGAAGGTTTTCTTGACCGCAGGGGACACATATTTATAAGTAGGTGTGCAGCACAGCGCAATTACGCAGGTGCCCCTGCCTGTTCACATCTGAGGGACACGTGGCAAGCATGCAACATACTCAGAGTTGTCCCACGTTCCCACGCCCGCCAAGTTTGTCGGATGGTTGTTCCGGCTTCTCCGGATATCGACAATAAGAATGAATCATTTAAAGAGGACTTGATGTTTGTCTCTGTGTCTTCTGCTGACAAGGATGCAGAGAAGACATTCGACAGTTTCAATAGAATGCATATGATTTGGACAGATAGAGTTTGAGATAGTAAGCATAGAGAGATTAGGGTCCGATCACATTCACTTAGTTCAAAAGATTCAACAGTGAAGACATAGCTATAAGTGAATGCTGTAGAGGACAGAATACTAGTATATATATGAGAAAGCAATCAAATCAACATAGTGAAGTAAATCATGAAGATAAGTTGAAGTTGAAGACAAATCAATATGCGAAGATATTGCAACAATAACGCCATGAGTGAAACACTTCAAACCAAGAAATTTGGTGGTGGCGTTACCCACCGTATAGGAAGTATTAGACCCAGACACGGCGCACAATTATCGTGGCGCTCCGAAGTCAAATTCCACATTAATGTATTCACACTCAGAATGTAAGTCTTCATTGATTGAAGATATACTTTACTTTGTGTGTTGCACATCTAAGTCATCAACATGCATAAGTGTTAGGATGTGTGCCTGATCACAGGACATTTGAGGATTCCAAGATATTTAGCTCACACCGTAACTTGCAAAACCTTTTCTCATCCAAGGGCTTTGTGAAGATATCTGCCAGTTGCTCTTCAGTGTTGACGTGAATGATGTCAATATCTTTCTTCATGACATGATCTCTGAGAAAGTGATGACGAATTTCAATGTGCTTTGTCTTCGAGTGCTGGACTGGATTGTTGGCAATCTTGATGGCGCTTTCGTTGTCGCAGAAGAGAGGGACTTGCTTCAGATTGATGCCATAGTCCTTGAGAGTTTGCTTCATCCACAGAAGCTGAGCACAAAGATCCAGCAGCAATGTATTCAGATTCAGCAGTTGAGAGTGATACACAGTTTTGCTTCTTTGAAGACCAACAGACAAGTGATCGTCCCAGAAAGTGACATGTGCCTGATGTTGACTTGCGATCCACCTTGTCACCAGCATAATCAGCATCCGAGAATCCAACCAGATCAAACTTGAGCCCTTTGGATACCATAATCCGAGTGTTGGGGTGTAAGCCAAATATCTAAGAATTCGCTTCACAGCTAAGTGATGCGATTCCTTTGGTGCCGCTTGGAATCGAGCACACATGCAAACACTAAGCATAATATCTGGCCTAGATGCACATAGGTAAAGTAAAGAACCAATCATGGAGCGGTATACCTTTTGATCGAACTCTTTACCATTGTCGTCGGGACCAAGATGATGTTTGGCTGGCATTGGCGTCGTGTAACCTTTGCAATCTTGCATGCCGAACTTCTTCAGGCAATCTTTGAGATATTTTTCTTGAGATATGAAGATGCCATTTCTTTGCTGATGAATTTGAAGACCAAGGAAGAACTTCAGCTCACCCATCATGGACATCTGATATTGCTCTTGCATCATGTATCCAAACTCATCACTATACTTCTGGTTGGTGCAGCCGAAGATTATGTCATCCACATATATTTGGCACACAAACAGTTCACCATCATATGTCTTCGTGAAGAGTGTGGGATCCAGGGATCCTGGTTTGAAGCCTTTGCTCTTCAGGAAGTCTTTGATTGTATCATACCAGGCGCGAGGAGCTTGTTTGAGGCCATACAGTGCTTTGTTAGTTTGTACACCATATCAGGATGTTTTGGATCTTCAAAGCCAGGTGGTTGAGCAACATATACTTCTTCTTCAATCTTGCCATTGAGAAATGCACTTTTCACATCCATTTGATATAGCAAGATGTTGTGATGATTAGCATAGGCTAGCAGTATGCGAATAGCTTCAAGCCTAGCAATAGGAGCAAATGTTTCATCGAAGTCAATTCCTTCAACTTGAGTATATCCTTGAGCCACAAGACGTGCTTTGTTTCTGACGACTTGACCATGCTCATCTTGCTTGTTTCGATATATCCATTTTGTCCAATAATGTTATGCTTGCGAGGGTCAGGGCGCTTGACAAGTTCCCAAACATTATTCAGCTTGAACTGTTGAAGTTCTTCTTGCATGGCTTGAATCCATTCAGGTTCCATAAAGGCTTCAGCAACTTTCTTGGGTTCATGATATTGACACAAATGAAAAATGCCCACAGAAATTTGCTAACTGTGTTGCTCTTGAGCGAGTAAGTGGACCAGGTGCATTGATGCTATGAATTATCTTCTCAATTTGTACTTCATTTGCAACACGAGGATGAACTGGACGAAGACCTTGCTCATGCAGATCACTGTCATCATTGGAAGGATTGTCTTCGGTCTGAGCATTGTCTTCAGGTTGGTTTGGTGCAGAAATGATAAGTTCCTCTTCAGGCTGTGCTTCAGAGGGCATGATTTCACCAGTTCCCATCAGCTTGATAGATTCACTGGAAGGAGCTTCATCTAGTGTGCTTGGCAGGAGTTCTCGTTGTGAACCATTGGTTTCATCAAATCGCACATCCACTGTTTCAACGATTTTGTAGTGGAAGAGGTTGAAGACTCTGTAAGAGTGTGAATCCTTTCCATAGCCAAGCATGAAGCCTTCCTGAGCTTTGGGTTCAAATTTTGACTTGTGATGGGGATCCTTGATCCAGCATCTAGCACCAAAGACTCTGAAGTAGCTGACATTTGGCTTCTTGCCCGTAAGGAGCTCATAGGATGTTTTGCCCAGAAGCTTATGGATGTAGACACGGTTGATGATGTGACAAGCTATATCAATAGCTTCAGGCCAGAACTTTCTTGGTGTCCTGTACTCGTCGAGCATTGTTCGAGCCATCTCAATGAGGGTTCTGTTCTTGCGCTCTACAATGCCATTTTGCTGAGGTGTGTATGGAGCAGAAAATTCATGAGTGATTCCCATTGTATCCAGATAAAGATCAAGCCCGGTGTTCTTGAATTCAGTGCCGTTATCACTTCTGATATGCTTGATCTTGACGCCATAATTTTTCATTGCTCGATTGGCGAATCGTCTGAAGACATCTTGTACTTCAGTCTTGTAGAGAATTATGTGCACCCATGTATATCTTGAGTAGTCATCAACAATGACGAAGCCATAGAGACACGCCGTTGTTGTGAGGGTGGAGTAGTGAGTAGGGCCAAATAAGTCCATGTGTAACAGCTCGAAGGGTTGAGAGGTTGTCATGATTGTCTTCGAGGGGTGCTTGGCCCTTGTCATCTTTCTAGCTTCGCAGGCACCACACAAATGATCTTTCTTGAACTTGACACCTTCGATGCCTATGACATGCTTCTTCTTGACGAGAGTGTGCAAGTTCCTCATGCCAGCATGCCCCAGCCTTCGATGCCAGAGCCAGCATTCTGAAGCTTTTGCAAGAAGACATACGGCAAGCTGTGGACCTGCTGAGAAATCTACCATGTATAGATCACCTTTCCTATACCCTTCAAAGACTAGAGACTTGTCAGATTCCATTAGTACAAGGCAACGATATTTTCCAAATATCACAATCATGTTTAAGTCACAAAGCATTGAGACAGACATTAAGTTGAATCCAAGGGATTCAACAAGCATCACTTTATCCATGTGTTGATCCTTTGAGATTGCAACTCTACCTAGACCCAATACCTTGCCTTTACCAGTGTCAGCAAATGTGATTTGACTCTTCTCGGATGGACGTAAGGTTGAGTCATGAGAAGACTTCGATCACCAGTCATATGATTAGTGCATCCACTGTCCATAATCCATTCTGAAGCATGAGGTGTCATACCCTACAGTGCAGTTAGGAGGATAGGCTTCACAAGGTATGTTGTGAAGCATAAGCATTTGACGCACACTGGATTATCACAGCTTAGATGAAAGTTAGCACACAGTATGACAGGTAAGTGATTCATATGTGGAATACATAGTAAGTCATTTTATCATGCGTCCCTTTGTGTTTTAGGTCCCCAGCAATAATATCGGACGCCTTTGATTGCTGGCTGGAGACCATATTCTGCAAAAGAGAGTTAATTCTTCTTCACCACCCACATTTTCAGGGGTGGCTTAGAAGCAATGAGTCTAAGTGCAGCATCTGAGAATTTCGGCTTTGGAGCCCTAGCAAATAGCCTTGCAGGAGATGAATGATACTCATATGAATAAGCAGAAAAGTTCTTAGTTCTATGAACATAGCGGTTTGAAGACACACGCTCATATTCATAAGTTTGAGTATGATTTCCCTGCAAAACATTGGCGTTAGGGTGACTCAGGTGAGTCCTGTTTCGTATGAAGCCGTTGGACCATATGACGCCTTTGGTCTGGGGTTTGTCTTCTTCCCTGGTGGTGTCATGACGACATTCACTAGGAAGATTCTCAAGACAGCTTTTGGGAACCCAGATCTTCTTCATAGGAGGTCCATTCCTGCAGTTAGTACCAATATACCTGGCAAACACTTCACCATTCTGATTTTTGAACAGTTTATAGTTTGCATCAAAGGATTCATCAATGATAATAGGATTAGCACAGGTAAAGCCAGATAAAGTGGATGGATCCACTGAAGGTTCCTTTGCAGCAACCCATGTGGTTTTGGGATACTGCTCAGGCTTCCAGTAGGAACCATCAGCATTCATTTTCCTCTCGAACCCAACACCCTCTTTCCTAGGGTTTCGGTTCAGAATCTGCTTTTTGAGGACATCACAAAGTGTCTGATGCCCTTTCAGACTTTTATACATCCCTGTTTCAAGCAATGTCTTCAACCTAGCATTTTCATCAGCAATAGTAGTGGTATCCTCAGAAGAGGGGTTGGTTACCACATCAGTAGTTGAAGACAGAGCAACAGTAGCAGCAGTGGAACATTCAGCAATAGAGGTAGCGTTATCACGCTCAATGCATTTTAAGCATGGTGGTTCAAATTCATCCTGAGCGGGACTGATCTGTTGAGCGCGAAATGACTCATTCTCTTTTTGAAGATCTTCATGAGTCGCTTTCAATTTCTCAAGCTCTTGCTTCCTTTGAAGATAATCATAGGAGAGCTTTTCATAAGTGGTTGAGAGCGTCTCATGAAGACTTTCAAGTTCTTGATACTTAGCATGAAGATTTTTTATGTCTTCAACTAAGGACTGTGAACGTGTCATTTCCGCGTCCAACAGGTCATCGCTTTTGTCTAACAGTTTTTGAGTATGTTCCATAGCTCTTTGTTGTTCAGTAGCAATTTTAGCAAGTGTTTTGTAGCTGGGTTTAGATTCACAATCAGAGTCATCTTCACTTGATGTTTGAAAGTAAGCATCGCACGATTTTACCTTGGCACCGCGTGCCATGAAGCAGTAGGTGGGAGCAAGATCGTCCTTGTCATCATCAGCGTTGGTGTGGGAGTCATTGTCTTCAGTGTTGAAGATGGACTTGCGACGTAGGCTGTGGCTAGAGCCAGACTTGCAACGCCAGAGTCGGACTCAGCTTCAGATTCCACCTCTGCCTCCTCAGAAGCAGACTCCTCCTCTGAATCCATTTCCTTGCCAACAAAAGCACGAGCCTTGCCAGATGAGCTCTTCTTGTGAGATGAAGACCTTGATGAGGACTTGGAAGAAGACTTCGAAGATTTCTTCTTCTTCTTGTCATCGGAGTCATATTCCTTGCTCTTCTTCTTCTTCTTCTCGTTGTCCCACTGAGGACACTCAGAGATGTAGTGCCCAGGCTTCTTACACTTGTGACATGTTCTCTTCTTGTTGTCTTGAGTGGAAGCTTCATCATTTCTTGAACTGGATCGTGAAGACTTTCTGAAGCCCTTCTTCTTGGTGAATTTCTGGAACTTCTTCACAAGCATAGCAAGTTCCCTTCCAATGTCTTCAGGATCATCAGAACCGCAGTCAGATTCTTCTTCTTCAGATGAGGAAACAACTTTTGCCTTCAAAGCACGAGTTCGGCATAGTTGGGGCCATAGATATCTCTTTTCTCAGAAAGCTGGAACTCATGTGTGTTGAGCCTCTCAAGTATATCAGACGGATCGAGTGTCTTGAAGTCAGGACGTTCTTGTATCATGAGGGCAAGGGTGTCAAAGGAGGTGTCAAGTGATCTCAGCAGTGTCTTGACAATTTCATGCTTGGTGATCTCAGTGGCGCCGAGAGCCTGAAGCTCATTTGTGATGTCGGTGAGGCGATCAAACGTGAGCTGGACATTTTCATTGTCGTTTCTCTTGAAGCGGTTGAAGAGATTGCGAAGAACACTGATCCTCTGGTCTCTCTGTGTAGAGACGCCTTCATTGACCTTGGACAGCCAGTCCCAGACTAGCTTTGACGTTTCCAGAGCACTCACACGGCCATACTGTCCTTTGGTCAGATGACCACAGATGATGTTCTTTGCAGTCGAGTCCAGTTGAATGAACTTCTTGACATCAGTAGGGGTGACACCTTCACCAGTTTTGGGAACGCCATTCTTGACGACATACCAGAGGTCGACATCAATGGCTTCAAGATGCATGCGCATCTTATTCTTCCAGTAGGGATATTCTGTTCCATCGAACACGGGGCAAGCAGCGGAGACTTTGATTATCCCTGCAGTCGACATAGCTAAACTCCAGGTGGTTAAACCGAATCACACAGAACAAGGGAGTACCTTGCTCTGATACCAATTGAAAGTGCTAGTTATCGACTAGAGGGGGGTGAATAGGCGATTTTTATCAAAGTCTTCAAAACATGGAAGTTTCGAAGACAAACAATAGAAATGACCTAATTGATATGCAGCGGAAGATAAACTACAACAAGCAAGCCATAGTCAAGTATGCAATAGATGTAACGTACGAAGACTAATAGCAGCTAGGTAGTAGGATCAGGATGGAAGATAGTATGAAGCCAATCAACAATAGTAGTCAAGCAATGAAGTCAAACAGATAAGACAGATAAGCAATGACTTCACGAAGACAAACTCAAAGTAAAGGAGGGAAGAGATAGAACCAGTCACTTGTTGAAGACACAGGATTTGTTGGACCAGTTCCAGTTGCTGTGACAACTGTACGTCTGGTTAGGGAGGCTGAGATTCAACTCAGAAGACCGTGTCTTCACCTTATTCCCCTTGAGCTAAGGACACCTAGTCCTCGCCCAATCACTCTGGTAAGTCTTCAAGGTAGACTTCCAAACCTTCACAGACTTCGTTCACCCGGCAATCCACAATGACTCTTGGATGCTCAGAACGCGACGCCTAACCGGCTGGAGGATACACAGTCCTCAAGTGTAATAAGTCTTCAGGTCACACAGACAGAAAGACTTCAGTGATGCCTAACACTCTTTGGCTCTGGGTGTTTGGGCTTTGTCCTCGCAAGGATTTCTCTCTCAAATGCTTCGAGGTGGGTTGCTCTCAAACGACAAAAGCCGTAAACTAACTCTGAGCAGCCACCAATTTATGGTGTAGGGGTGGGCTATTTATAGCCACAAGGCAACCCGACCTGATTTGTCCGAAATGACCCTGGGTCACTAAGGAACTGACACGTGTTCCAACGGTCAGATTTCAAACACACACGGCAACTTTACTTGGGCTACAAGCAAAGCTGACTCATCCAACTCTGGATAAGATTTACTCTCATTGTCTTCGCTCGAAGACATAGGATTTGGGTTGAGCATCACTTCAGTCACTCTGACTTAGTTCACTTGGACCCCACTTAACAGTACGGTGGTTCCTATGACTCAACAAAGAAGCAAAGGAAACAACGAAACCACACAGTCTTCGTGCTCCATAGTCTTCATGCAATGTCTTCTCATGTCATAGTCTTCAATATGGATATCTTCTCATACCACCATTGTCGTCAATGTCTTCATACATTTTTAGGGGTCATCTCCGGTAGGTAAACCGAATCAATGAGGGACACTACCTGCGTTATCCTGCAATTCTCACAAACGCATTAGTCCCTCAACCAACTTTGTCGTAAATACTCCAAAACCAACTAGGTGTGGCACTAGATGCACTTACACTCTCGCGTCCTAAATGACCGAGAACTTCTTGTGGCACTGCATCAGAAACAAGACAAGCATCACTTTTGGCTCAAGCGACAGATGCAAAGCCTCTTGGTGGACGTCAATCGCATTAAAAATCTTGCCACCAAGAATGCCTTTGTCACTCACGAGACCTGTCGGCGATAATGGAAGAGTTTGACATTGCTCAGTGCTGAAGCAGATCTTCAAGATGATGGCTTCACTGAAAGATTCAAGTTTGACTCCACTCCTCCACGTAATGTTGTTCTACATCGAAATCCATCTCCTGAAGACTCTGACTATTCTTCCTCCGCGGCAACTGTGAATGCCAAAGTGATCGATGATGAAGACGATGCTACTTCACCACCCCCTACTTCTGCATGCATCGACAATGCACCAAGTTCATCTACGCTGCCAAACAACAACGACAACCCTGCTGCTTCACCTACTCCTCATGAGGACGAGTAGATGCTCTATGTCTTCAAACCTTTTTGGTCATTACTGACAAAAGGGGGAGAAGCATATGAGTTTGATAGTCTTCAAGCGAGTTCATATGGGAGGTTGCTTTATATTTTGCCTAGTGATTACAAATCTTGTTTTTGATACATTTCATTTTTGAGTTGTAACACTTAAACTCGATGGTCGTCTGCTACTTATTTGCTTTTCCATTGCCGATGATAACTTCTGCACTTAGATCATTCTGCAGACGTCCATTTTTCATTATGCATGTCACTCTCTTAGTTATATCATTTCATGCATGATGAATTATCTTCATAAGTTGAAGAGGACCTCCACAAGTACAACCTGCCATGTGCATTTGCATTCCAAAAGCAAATTACTTATATGCACATCTTCAGGGGGGAGCCCTTGCCACTTATGAAGACAATATCCTATCCTTTACAATTTCACATACTTTATCCCCGTTGAAAACTTCAACCAGTTTGTCATCAATCACCAAAAAGGGGGAGATTGTAAGTGCATCTAGTGCCACCCCTAGTTGGTTTTGGAGTATTGACGACAAAGTTGGTTGAGGGACTAATGCGTTTGTAAGAATTGCAGGATAACGCAGGTTGTGTCCCTCATTGATTCGGTTTACCTACCGGAGATGACCCCTAAAAATGTATGAAGACATTGACGATAATGGTGGTATGTGAAGATATTCATATTGAAGACTATGACATGAGAAGACAATGAGTGAAGACTATGGAGCACGAAGACTGTGTTGTTTCGTTGTTTCCTTTTCTTCTTTGTTGAGTCATAGGAACCACCATACTGTTAAGTGGGGTCCAAGTGAACAAACTCAGAATGACTGAAGTGATGCTCAACCCAAATCGAATGTCTTCGAGCGAAGACAATGAGAGCAAATCTTATCCAGAGCTAGATGAGTCAGCTTTGCTTGTAGCCCAAGTAAAGTTGCCGTGTGTGTTTGAAATCTGACCGTTGGAACACGTGTCAGTTCCTTAGTGACCCAGGGTCATTTCGGACATATTAGGTCGGGTTGCCTTGTGGCTATAAATAGCCCACCCCCTACACCATAAATTGGTGGCTGCTCAGAGTTAGTTTACGGCTTTTGTCGTTTGAGAGCAACCCACCTCGAAGCCTTTGAGAGAGAGAAATCCTTGCGAGGACAAAGCCCAAACACCCAGAGCCAAAGAGTGTTAGGCATCACTGAAGTCTTTCTGTCTGAGTGACCTGAAGACTTATTACACTTGAGGACTGTGTATCCTCCAGCCGGTTAGGCGTCGCGTTCAGAGCATCCATGAGTCATTGTGGATCGCCGGTGAACGAAGTCTGTGGAGGTTCGGAAGTCTACCTTGAAGACTTACCAGAGTGATTGGGCGAGGACTGTGTGTCCTTAGCTCAAGGGGAATAAGGTGAAGACGCGGTCTTCTGAGTTGAATCTCAGCCTCCCTAACCAGATGTACAGTTGTCACAGCAACTGGAATTGGTCTTACAAATCCTGTGTCTTCAACAAGTGACTGGTTCTATCCTCTAACCCCCTTTACCTTAAGTTTGTCTTCGTGAAGTCATTGCCTATTTGTCATACTTGCTTGACTTCATTGCTTGACTACTGTCGTTGATTGGCTTCATACGATCTTCCATGCTGATCCTTACTACCAAGCTGCTATTAGTCTTTGTACTTTCACATTATTGCATACTTGACTATGGTTTGCTTGTTGTAGTTTATCTTCCGCTGCATATCAATTAGGTCATTTCTATTGTTTGTCTTCGAAACTTCCACGTTTTGAAGACTTTGATAAAAATCGCCTATTCACCCCCCCCCCTCTAGTCGATAACTAGCACTTTCAAGTGTAATCCCATTCACTCATTCCGCCTGACCATTCGACTGTGGGTGAGCCATGGAGGCGTAGTCGACCAGAGTGCCTTGAGAATAGCAGAACTCATGGAATTCGTCCGAGTTGAAATTCGACCCGCTGTCTCTGATGATGCTATGCGGAACCCCAAACCTGAAGATTATCTCTTTGATGAACATGATTGCAACCAGCGAGTCTAGCTTCTTTATGGGTTTTGCTTTAATCCAATTGGTAAACTTGTCCACTGCCACCAGCAAATGAGTGAACCCGCTGGCCCCCAGTCTAGAGTGGATAGATCATGTCAAGTCCTCAGACGACGAATGGCCATGCGAGCGGAATTGTCTTTAGCGTGAACACTGGCTTGTGCAGCTGGTTTGTGTAGAACTGGCGCCCGATGCACTGGTCCACAATGTCTCCAGCAGCCTCGTGGCTCTGGACCAATAGAAACCCACCCAAAATGCCTTGGCAACTATCCTCCAAGAGGAAGCATGATGTCTAAAGGTTCCCGAGTGAATCTCCAGCAGGATCTGTTGCCCTTCCTCCAGTGAAATGCAACACTGAGTTACTCCAGAGGTACTTTTCTTGTAGAGATGATCTCCCATAACAGTGTAGTACTTTGATCGGCGGACGATCTGGCGAGCCTCTACTTCATCCTTCGGGAGTTCCTGCCTGAGCAGGTATGCAATGTATGGCTCGGTTCACTCGGCAGTGATTACAAGAATCCATCAAACCAAGTTGATCACTTCAGGGATCTCGACTTCAGTCAGATTGGTTGTACTGACTGGTTGCAGGGGCTCTTCCATGAAAGGATCTTGCTTGATAGTCGGAAAGTGCAGGTGTTCCAGGAACACATTCTTCGAGACCTCTTTCTAAGTGGAACTGATCTTGGCCAAGTCATCAATTTTTTGATATTATTATCTTAATTATCAGGGCAACCCCGTGAGGCAGATAGGGCCTTCGATAGGACAACTGATTCTTTATGCAGGACTCGTGCCGGTCAGGATGTTATCTGGACACATCACCCATTCCAAACGAAGAAAGCACCTCTAGATGGGTGACTTCCCGAGCACAAACTAATATCAGTTTTGATCCCAACACCAATACATGGTTGTAAGCATTAAGACCTCATCCCCGTACCTTCTTTTTATTATTAGTGTTTGAATCACTATCTGCTTGTTGACCCGGTCAAAAGTAGGATTTTACACTTTGGCAAAAGCTTGCTAGAGACCATCGCTTCCGGGTCACCTCTGGGGAAATAGGTGCGGGATACTCTTTTTAGTTCCAATACCGGATCAATAAAAAGGAGGTATCATTGCATGGTTAAGGGAATGAACTTGTGAGGCTGGATTCGACTCCACGAGTCAGATGTGATCTTACTCGGACTAGAATCTAGGCCGAACAGAATTTGGGCTTTAGGATCCGTGTGAGGCCCAAGTGTTGAGCCTGCGACGTATGCCTGCGGCACAATCACTTAATTGATTGGTTCTACGCCATTGCTAGGACTTTGCATGTGCTGGAACTAGCACCTATAGTGGCCATAGGTTGTGTGATCGGACCTAGCAGTCTGCCGCACAATGTTCCTCCTACACGCGCGGGTGCCATTAGAGGCAGTGCACTTGCGCCGCTCTGGCAAACTTGTTCATGGGATCCGACTGGCTATGTGGGAGATCAATGAGGAGGAGACGACTCCGGAGACGCGCTGCACGGCACTGCATGTCTACTGGGAACGATATGTGATCCATTTCTGCTAGCATGTTCCTGGATGTTCTAAGGGTAGGAATTTATAATTTACAGTCGACGCACCCTATCGTAGATCCCAATAGTCGAGGATTTTGTTAATCTCGTATACAATTCCCTTTGTCCAGCGATATGTTACTTTCCCTTCAATCTCGTTACTGGCAAGTCTCTTTGCTTGTTCCGTAATACAAGATACCGTGACTAAACACATTAGTCACATGTTTGCAAGCTATTCATGATGTTGTATTACTGAGAGGGCCTAGAGATATCACTCCGTCACACGAAGCGACAAATCCCAGTCTCAATCCATGCAACCCAATACTTTTCGAGATACCTGAAGAGCACCTTTATGATCACCTAGTTCCAAGAGGTGACTTTTAATAACCCACAAAGTATTCTTCTGGCATTCGGGAGTGGCATGACCTCATGGTCTAAGGAGCAGATACTTGACATAAGGAAAGCTATCACAAATTGAACTTAGTGACATGATCAGATGCTAAGCTTATGTTTGGGTCGTCTTGTCCATCAGATCATTCTCCCAATGATGTGATCCTGTTATCAAATGACAACTCATGTCTATGGTTAGGAAACCTTAACCATCTTTAATCAACGATCTAGTCTAGTATAGGTTCACTAGGGACACCATATTGTATCCACACATGTATTTGAGTTTCTGGTTAATACAATTATAGCATGGATAATAAAGATTTATCATGAACAAGGAAATATGGTAATAACATCTTTATTATTGCCTCTAGGGCATATTTCCAACAACGTTTGGGGGCTACTGACGATGTCATACACCAGGGTTGGCTCAACGAGGGGAGCCCGACAGAAGCCCTTCTAGAGGGCCTACAAAGCCCAAAAATGGAGGGGAGCCCGAAGAAAGAAGATAAGCACCATGCGATAAACTTAGCCTCCAAGCTGTTGCGGCGGCAACCCTAGATCAGATTTCTCTCTGTAAAGCCCTAGCCTCAATCGTATATATAAGTTGAGGCTACGGAGCTCTCACGGAAATCTACCCTGGTAGAAACAACTCTCGACAGTCATTTCATACACACCATTGTAATCCCCTCGCATGAGATATCCCTCAACTATGAATAAAAAACGAGCAGGATGTAGGGTAACTCCCCGGAACCTGAACCTGGGTACGTAAATCCCCCATGCGACCTTCGCTCTGAGACTTCCAGCTACAACAGGACTCCTACCGGGGGATCTGACGGTTTTCTGCACCGTCATAGACAGATAAGTAGGAAGGAATACATAGGCAGCCTGGACATCTGGCACGATCATGAATGGTCAAACATCCGGGATAGTTGGGGATCAACTACTAGATACCCTTCCGGAATTCCGGCAAGGACCAAAACATCCGGGACATCAATGAAAGGTCGAACATCCGGCGATTTGCCGGACATCCGACGTTGAGAGTTTGTCTAGGTAGAGGAGTCCCGAACGCTTGACGACTTGCCAAACATCCAGAGATTTTATGTGGTTGGGTACAAGGTACCTGGTCGGATTTCCGACCAGATCCCGGACATTCGGCGATACAGCAATGGGTCGGACATCTGGCGAGGGGCCGGCATCCGTCTAGACAGAGAAAAAATGGCACCCTTGTCATGAAGAATCGTGAGTATTAGCACATATGACAAGGTGATTTTTGGTAGTATGGAAGTGAGATATTTGGTTGGACAAATAAATGGGTAGAGTGAATATTTGTGGGACGTGATGACTTGAGCAAATCTTTCACTCTCTCTGTCGATCCCCTCTTAATAGTGCAAGGTCCCTAGTCTCAAGAATGGATGTTACATCTAAGTCCTTTGTTTCTTGTTTCTTCAAAATATAATGTAAGGGCATGATTACACTTTCAGTATATAATAGATTTAAGCCATTAATTTCATTGAGTAATCAATTTGAGTAACTCTTAGCTTCCATATCCATATGAAAATTGGTCTCGATCCAAACACAAGGGAAGAAGTTGGGAGCCAATTGGATTTACCCTTAGAGCATCTCTAGTGTTGACTGGATGGCTCCCACCACCTCCCACCCTCTGGCGACCACAAGGGCAACTCCGTGCACCCCACCACGATCCATGGCTTCCCATCCGCGTAAGCTCTTCCGGCCATCATGGCGCCACCCCTCCTAGATCTCTCACCAGGGGTGGGTTTTGCTGATCAGGTCAGAGCCAGATTCTCCACTCTTGTTCATTGCCTCGACCACCAACTTGCTTTCCATCTAGTTGTCTCTTTTAGTCATTTGACCTTCCCTCTCTCTACTGAGAATGTTGGCCATGCTCTTCAGTCCTGTCTTGGGGGTTTACCATCGGGACTTCATGTCACCCACATTCATGGGAGAGTTTACAAATTTTCTGTCATCTCTAAGGCTGTGGGATTTATGATCTACCGCCTTAGATCATTTAGATGCCCGTTTTTCTCCTGCCATTTTCACCTATGGGGCTTCGGCGGTCCGACTTGGATCAGAGAATATAATCAATGGCTCTATGAGCATGATCAAGAATGGACTATGGTGAACAAATCCCCCCGCCGTACACTTACCGGTGCAAATTCCATCCACGTCGGCCGCCGGCAACCACCACCTACTACAATGGCAAGGTCAACCTCCCATGCAAACCAACATGCGCTTTCCTCGGATCACGAGCCATCCTCGGGCGCGATAGTTCCCTTTCAAAATCCAAATCCCGTTTCCACCCCCTCGGCCCACTCAACCAACCCGTAGCACGCTGACCCAACCCCTGCTTTATTGGCCCAGGATGATCCATCGAGGCAGGCCTCGGCCCAAACCGCCCCCACCATCACAAACTCCCAAGCCCATCTTTCGCTACCCAACATTATCCCTTCCAATCAACTTAATCTCTCGCCCAACCACCCTGAACTTTTTTTCTGCGCTAAATGCTTATCATACGGCCATTCTCGTGCGGTTTGCACAAATCAGTTCAGATGCTGGGGTTGTTATAGATATGGTCATATATTACGATTTTGTTTCAACTCCAAAAAATCTTTGCCGGTGTATCGGGTAAAATCACACCCTCCCTCCAACCCATCACCCATACCCGATAACCCGCACGACGACTCGTCTCCCCAAAAAACCCCTTCCCCCCCCCCCCCCCCCGTCCAGCCAACTCGCCTTGCCATTCGCCCTGCTCTGCCTCGAAACCCTGCTCTGCTCCTCCAACTTTCTCCATCTCCGCCGCTCCTCCTCTCACCAATGAAGCCATGGCCACCTACCCATGTGACCCACTGCCACTTCTTCCACCAGGCACCGCCATCATGGATGCTGACAGCAACCGACGCCGGCGCACCTATCATTACCTCGGTGGCAAACCTCTGGTCCAGTCTAGCGACTGGGCCATCGTCTCCCTCGCTCCGCCTCCGGACCCCAATCAGTTTGAGACTGATGCAATGCTCATCAACCACTTCCTCGACCATGAGCGCGGCTTTCGCATCGCTGAGATCTCAAGCTGCGGGATGGGAGCTGCACTCATCCGTTTTCGTCATGCTTGCGACATCGACACTGCCATCGCCAACAGCCCGTACTTCGTCGGCGACTCTGTGCTGAGAATCATACGTCATGACCGAGGTATCAACCACAGAGATTGCACTTTTACTCATGATGTTTGGATTATGATGGTGAACTTCCCACTTGAGGCATGGAGGCCGGACAAAGTTAGAGAATCTGTTAGTGGTTTTGCTAAATTCCTAGTTTGGAACAGAGACATGTCAAACAGAGCTCGTGTCCTAGTTAAAGTCAGAGTGCCGGATCTGCTTGAAATTCATGTTAGTCATGTTATTTGTGAAAGTCTTGATGACTATGGTCACCGTCAGTCATGGACATGTGATGCTTATATTCTGCATGCGGATTTGCTTGGTGCCATGGGGGCGATGAGGACCCAATCCCTCCTGACGGTGTTATGCACCCCATGCCGTTTGCACCATTTGGTGGTATTTGGCAAGATGCTGACTTCAACAATGAACAAAACCCAAATGCTGCACATGCTGCTCACCATGCACCTAAGGAGAAACATGATGCTGAACCCATGGTCTAGACACCACCTCAGAGCCCCGAGGAAAACCATGACATGCCCTTCCAGCCTGCCATGGAAGCAGTTGATTCTTTCTTGGCGCTTCATGACATGATGTCAAAAATTATGCTTGTTGTCCCTGCATTGCTGGAAAATCTTGCAGACACCAATGTGATCAGTACCAAATGCCAGTTTGTTAATGTTGATGATGAACATGGCACCGTCAAGAAATGCCTGCTCACCATCACCACCGAGCAACCATATGTACCTGTGGCTTTCACTGTCCTCATTGAAGAGCTTCCTGACCATCCTGTGCTCTGCAACTCTCATGCTGTAGAAGATAACCAATCACCTGCTATGCTGGATTTCATTGCCAGCACTCATAACTCTCCGGCTGAGGTGGAACCACTAGTCCCTGCTGTTATGATACCCACTGCTCAGTCTATCTCGGCTGCACTAAACAAGAGAAAGAAGATCAATGCTCCTCTGGATGTTAATGATCTTCACCGCAGTCGTCGACTGGCGGGCCTTAGTGTTGGGTTTAAAAATGAAGCTGCTGCTGCCAAGGCCAAGGAGATGGCTCGCTGCAAAAAGAACCTATCTTCTGAATTTGAGCATGTTATCTGCAACCCTAAAGTTGGTCCACCTCCTGAGCTACCATTCGAGACAATCCAAGCAATTGCTGTGAAGCAGTGTATGATCCCTCCTGAGGAGGTGTCGGGAGAGAAGCTGATGGCACCTGTTATCCATGAATAAGTGTCATTTTATCTGTTTAGGGCCTTGCTATAACAAGGCTTTCTATGGCCTTAGGCCTCCTTTCGTTTTAGTTTCGTTCAATAAATTTGCTTCTGCTCTATATATGAACTTGGTTTGTAAGGAGTTAAACTCTAGTATTTGCTTAAGTTGCTGGGATCTTATGATACATTTGCTTTGCTATCCAAGAAGTCTAAATGGTTTGACTGGCTATGTTCAGTATTGTATCTCTGTGAAAGCAAGTATATGTTATTGGCATGACATGTCTACATTAACCTCTGTGATGACATCTGTTACTTATAAAATGATTATGTCATTTTTATTTAGACAAAGTACCACCAGTTTTTCCAATGAATAGAAAATGGAATATATTAAATTGGAATGTCAGAGGTATAAACTCCCAAACCAGATGGGATGATTTAAGGGACAAAATTGATGAGAGCAACTGTGGTATTATTTGCCTTCAAGAAACAAAAAAGATGATTTTGACCCATATTATCTCAGAAATTTCTCTCATGGAAGATTTAATCAATATGCATTTACCCCCTCAATGGGACTGTCTGGTGGAATGATAACTATATGGAATGGTAGCCTTTTCAATGGTACAGTTATCGGCCAATCCTCTTTTCAGATCACAGTCAAGCTATTATGCAATCTATCAGGCCACATTTTCTATGTTAGCAATATTTATGGACCCTGCCAGAATGAGAACAGATTAGATTTCTTTGACTGGTTGGACAATATTGATGCCTCACAAATGGATCATTGGGTTCTTACTGGAGACTTTAACTTAATCAGAAGTCCACATGATAGAAATAGACCTGGGGGAGATGCAAACAATATGCTTAGATTCAACAGTCTTCTCCAACAGCTTGATTTGGTGGAAATCCCACTCAAAGGTAGGAACTATACATGGAGTAACATGAAAGACTCACCTCTTCTGGAAAAACTTGACTGGATATTTACCTCTGATAATTGGTCTATTACTTTCCCAAATACTCTGGCACATCCTCTGGCTAGAGTATCATCTGATCATATTCCTATTCATATTCAAATTGGCAGTGATATTCCAAAAGCCTCTATTTTCAGGTTTGAAAATTACTGGCTTGATTTTGATGGATTTTATGAAACTGTACTTCAATGCTGGAACAGAAACCAACAAATGTCAAATGCTGCAAATGATATAACTGATAGATTTAAATGCCTCATATTAGGACTTAAGAAATGGAGCAAAAACTTGTCCAAGCTCAATACTAATATCTCTGCTTGCAATTATGTCTTATCTATGATGGATGGTATTGAAGACCAAAGAGCCCTGAGTACTATGGAAGCTAATTTCAAGAACATTCTGAAGCAACACATCCTCAAATTATTGGAGGTTAAAAGGATCAATTGGAAATCAAGATTTAAAATGAGATGTGTGAGACTTGATGATGAAAACACTGATTTTTTTCATGCCATGGCCACCCAAAGTTACAGGAAAAATTATATTACATCTATTGTTGGAGAGGGTGGAAACACTTACCAAAATCATGATCATAAAGCTGCAATTATTTGGAAATCTTACAAAGAAAGATTGGGCTCATCCATTGATCCACCCATGCTTTTCAAACTTGAGGAACTTATCCAACCACAAGACCTTTATGATCTTGAAGCACAATTCACAATGGAGGAAATTGATCAAGTTATCAAGGAATTTCCTACTGACATAGCACTTGGACCTGATGGTTTTAATGGCACCTTTTTAATTAAATGTTGGGATATTATTAAACAAGATTTCTATACCATGATCTGGGATTTCTTTGAAGGAAACTGTGATATTCACAATATTAACACTGCTTTCATTACTCTCATCCCAAAGATTGCTAATCCTGAGAATATGAATGACTTCAGGCCTATCTCATTGGTCAGTCTACCACTCAAAGTTATGACCAAACTTTTGGCCAACAGAGCTCCGAAGATCATCACTTCTATTATTCACCAAAACTAGTATGGATTTATTAAAGGCAGAAATATTCAAGATTGTCTGGGGTATGCTTTTGAATACCTCCATTTATGCCATCAATCAAAAAAGCCCATCATCATATTGAAACTAGATTTTGAAAAAGCTTTTGACAAGATTGAATATAAGACCATTATTGCTATGTTAAAGGCTAAATGGTTTGGACCTAGATGGATAAATTGGGTTACTAACATTCTTCAATCTGCTTCAACTTCTGTTCTGCTTAATGGAGTGGCTGGAAAAAAGATTAATTGCAAGAGAGGTGTCAGACAAGGTGATCCACATTCCCCTTTACTTTATATCATCACTACTGATCTTTTACAATTGGTGGTTAATGCTGCTTGGGCCAATGGAGAAATCTCTCTACCTATCAATCATGCTTATGGACAAGACTACCCTATAATATAATATGTTGATGACACCCTAATGATTATGCCTGCTAATGAAGAACAGATGATACACCTCAAATATTTGCTCAACATATTCAGTCTCTCCACTGGTTTGTTTGTCAACTACAGCAAGTCATCAATGATTCCAATCAACATTGATCAACCATCAGTTACTGCTCTTGCAAATTCATTTGGATATAAGGTGGAAAGCCTGCCATTCACCTATCTGGGCTTACCCATGGGCACCACCAAACCCTCTGTTATGGATCTCATCCCTGTCATATCCAAAATTGACAAAAGGCTATCTGGAGTGACTAGATTCATGAACTACTCTGGCAGACTCACATATGTTAACTCTATTGTTGCTTCCATGCCAATTTTCTCAATGTGCTCTCTAAAAGTTCATTACACCATAATGGATCATGTGGACAAAGCTAGCAGAAACTTTCTCTGGTATAGAAAGGAAATTAATAGAAAAGGTAAATGCCTTGCCAGCTGGGATATGATTTGCAAGCCAAAAAGTCAAGGAGGACTTGGAGTTTTAAACTTGAGAATGCAGAATAAAGCCCTTCTTATCAAACATCTCTACAAATTTTACAATAAGATGGATATTCCTTGGGTTAAGTTAATTTGGGAGGCACACTATCAGAATAATGAAGCTGCACACACTAACCCCAACAAAGGATCATTTTGGTGGAAAGATTGCATGAAAATGGTTGATCTATTTAAGGAGATGTCAACATGTGAGATCAGAGCAGGAAACACATGCACACTACGGGATGATAACTGGAATGGAGAGATCATGTATTTAAAGTTCCCTGAACTTCATTCATTTTGCATTCAGCAGAATATCTCAATTAATAGAGCCAAAGAGTCTGGAAACCTCTACAACTTATTCCAACTACCACTGTCCATTACTGCTCATCAACAATTTCATCTTCTTGCTGATCATTTACATAACATCAGAATCAACAATGATCAGGATATATGGAGTTTCAAATGGGGTACCAGTTTAAATATGACAAAGAAAATTTATAACTTCTTATTGAGGAATGAGGATGCTGAAGCCACTTTCAAATGGATTTGGAAGTCTTGCTGCCTACCAAAGCATAAATTCTTTTGCTGGCTTCTTCTTCATGATAGAATAAACATGTGTGACCTTCTGACCAGAAAAAATATGCAACTAGATTCCACCCAATGTGGATTATGTGATGCTGAAGATTATGAAGACAGAATGCATCTTCTCTTCTCTTGCCCTTTCAGCCAGGGTTTTTGGTGGAGCATTGGTCTTGAATGGAGCACTGACCTGAATATTCATGATATGATTATTGAAGCTCATCATAGATATAAACTACACCATTTCATGGAAATTTTGATTATTGGATGCTGGAGCATATGGAATCAAAGAAATGATCTGATATTTGAAGGAATCCCATGCTCTATCAATGATTGCAGATATGAATTTATCAAAACTTTCAAATTGACTATGCTAAGAGCCAAACCCAGTTTAAAGGAGGGCATGTCATCCTGGATTGATAACATCTAATTATGTTTCCTCATTTTTGTACTTTTCAATAATCTCCCCTGGTTGTCTCCCCAACAACCATTGTAAAGACTTTGATGACTTTTACTTAATGAAAAAGATCTACAGTAAGGCTTTTGCCTTACTGTTTTATGGTCAAAAAAAAAGCATCTCTAGTGTTTCCCTCAAAATCGTTATATTTCTACTCTACTCAAATTTAAGAGACTTTTTTCCTCTTGAAATCTTCACCCTATTCCAAATCGCTCATAGTGAGCCTGTCCTCATTCCCGGACAAGGCCAACCAGCCTCCAGCGGTATGCGACGATGGCGAGGAGGAAACGAAGGTCGTCGGTGTGGCGGTCGTCGATGCCGGAGAGAAGGGCCCCAGCAGTTGGCTGAATGTGCCGATGCAATTATGGCCGGAGCCGCGTTGTGGCTGGCCGTGTTTAGGTTACCGTTATTTTAACCTATTAGTGTTAAAAACGCTCTTATATTACAAGAGAGAGGAGTAGCTACGAGCGATAGTATCACGAGGCTGCATGCAACTTAGACGGAGCGATCGTAGGTAGCACTAGAATACTAATGATTGCTATAGTACTATGTCATGAGCGTGTGTGTGTGTATCTTTGGGTGATTAGGGTGGGTGCCTGTTAGGCCACCACATTACCAGAAAGCAAAGCCAGCTCAAAGGCACAGCGTGATGATTGATGGCATTCTCGATGGACTTGCGCCTTCTGCGTGCGCGGATCGGCCAAGTAGTACTCGTACTACTGTCCACCAACTTTTCCGTACCTAAACTAATCAGCCGTCGCAGTACGCGCGCAGCAGGCAGGCATGCGAGGGCACTCAAAACTGGATTGGACCGCGTGGCAACGACCGCCCATCGATCCCTCTACGGAGAATTCAGCGGCGGATGCGGAGAACTGGGGAGTCTGGGACGCGCCGGAGGCCGGACGGCGGTGGTCGATCGGCATGCACGGTGGCGGTCAGGTGTATGGGGACCGGACCTCGGTCGACAGGGGGTACCGACGCAGCAGGTGTCAGCACATGCAGCTACTAATGCAGATACGGACGGAGTGTGTACTACGTAGACGACAGTCGACAGCAGTGCGATTTCAGTACACCCACGGTGTGTGCCCCACGGCGCCATGCATGCGGCTCCGGCCCTATCTGAGGACTAGTCTTCTCTTCAGCGGTGATCTCAGGCCATGGATGCTGGTGAGTGGTTGTTTCGGTCTCTGCTTCTCTCTCGTGCGTTTCTCCTCTGGGACGTTGAGTAGCACACAGCATAATAATAACATCTCGAGCCATTTCCCGATGATCGAATGTGGGTCGTGTCGCTTCTGGATCGTGTTTCTCGATAGATTCCAAGGGCCAGGATCGCCCGAAGAGGCCATGCTCACGGTCACGGCTGTGCACAAAAACAAACAAAAGGGAAAGGAGCCGTTCCCAATCGGACCAAGCAAGCCGCAGGCCGTCACTCAGGTCCTGTTTGGTTCATAAGTCCTAGGACTTTTTCTAGTCCCAACTAAAAAGTCTTTAGTCTCTAAAAAGTTCCTCCCTGTTTGTTTTCAGAAACTAAAAAATCCCTAGTCCCTTCCTAGAGGTTATTAAATGACCATGTTGCCCCTAGTATATAGAAAAATAACAATCAAATAACACCATGGGGTGGCGGGCCAGGATGCATGGAGGGGCATTGTTGGAAAAGTCCCAAAAAGTCTCAAAAAAGACTCTCCTTGAGAGTCTTCTTCATTTAGTCCCAAATGCCTAGTTTAGTCCCTAAAAAGTCCCTCCCGTTTGGTAAAAAAGTCTCTAAGAGGGACTTTTTCTAGTCCCTACACAAAAAAGTCCCTGGAAACAAACACCCCCTTAGAGGGTCTCGTTTGGGGCGCCACACCTGCTGCACGCGGGACACAACCTGGCGGGAATATCATACTGAAACCAATATTCAGATAAAACTTTGTGAAAACCACATTTGAAAGTTTTGAACAAATATGAGATGCTAAGAGGGTGATGTGTTTAGGGCGGATCTCGGGTAGGGGGTCCCGAACTGTGCGTCTAGGCGGATGGTAACAGGAGACAAAGGACACGATGTTTTACCCAGGTTCGGGCCCTCTTGATGGAGGTAAAACCCTACGTCCTGCTTGATTGATATTGATGATGTGGGTATTACAAGAGTAGATCTACCACGAGATCAAGGAGGCTAAGCCCTAGAAGCTAGCCTATGGTATGATTGTTGTTCGTCCTATGGACTAAAACCATCCGGTTTATATAGACACAGGAGAGGGCTAGGGTTACACAGAGTCGGTTACAGTGGTAGGAGATCTACATATCCGTATCGCCAAAGCTTGCCTTCCACGCCAAGGAAAGTCCCATCCGGACACAGAACGAAGTCTTCAATCTTGTATCTTCATAGTCTTGGAGTCCGGCCGATGATGATAGTTCGGCTATCCGGACACCCCCTAGTCCAGGACTCCCTAAGTAGCCCCCGAACCAGGCTTCAATGACGACGAGTCCGGCGCGTATATTGCCTTCGGCGTTTGCAAGGCGGGTTCTCCTCCATATTCCATGTGTTTGCCGAATAGTGTCCGGCTTCCTTATAAATGTTGCGCTCCTTGGCTTCTACGTCCAATAATGGCCCTCTTCCACGTGTCGTATGAATGCGAAAAGCCAGGGTATTTTTACGTTTTACCCCCTGGCTGCGCGAATAAGCTGCCTATAAGAGAGGTGAGGATCCAGATCCGAATCACACCATCCTCCTTCCGCAAGTACTCATCGAAGCGCATCTGACAAAAATCCATTCCAACATAAACAGTCGACGCGGCTCCTCCTCTCGCGCTCCCAGTCCTCAGCTAGGAGATTGGAGGAGATGTTCAGTCCCGCATAGCGAGTTAGTGACGCTCCAAGCAGAGGGATACCTTCCCCCAGCCTTTATGGTTCCGGTTCGAGCCGGACTGGCCACCTACAAGGGTGGGAAGCAGGCGGAGAGCGTCCCCAATCCCTCCAAAGGAGAGCGGGTATGCTTCGTCCCCCACCTAATAAGGGGGCTCGGATTTCCCATACATCCGTTTCTCCGGAGGCTCCTTGAGTTCTATGGACTCCAACTTCACCACCTCACACCTGCCTCCATCTTGCACATCGCGGGCTTTGTAGCTCTTTGCGAGCTGTTCTTGGGCATCGAGCCCCATTTTGCGTTGTGGAAGAGATTGTTTTGCCTCGTACCCCGTTCTCACGAGGGGTCAATATATCAAGTGGGCGGAGCCAAAATATGGCGCATCGCCGGGACCGGATATCTATCCGGAACCCCGAAGAAGGCGTCCGAAGACTGGCCTTCGGAATGGTTCTATATGGAAGACGCCCCGCTGCCGGATCCAGTTCGGATCGGCCTCCCGGAGTTTAGTAACGCTCCTCTGAAGAAACGCCTGAGTTGGCGCCCGCGGAGCCCTCAACGGGAAGATGATAGGAGCGCCCAATATCTGATGGGCCGGATAAGGTTACTGGCCCATTCCGGATTGACCATGATTGGAGTCATGGCCACATGCATTATGCGAGGGGTGCAGCCGCTCCAATATAGGGGCCACCCGATGTGGGATTTCAACGGGGAGAATGACGCCACCCGTCATGGCCGCCAGGGCCGGGATCGACCGCCGATCTGGTGAAGATCCTGTCCGGCTTGTACAAGGGGGAGAAGGAGGACTTCCTCCGCACGAGTCCATTGAATGGATTCTCCATGAATAACCCTCCGAGCTGGGTAAGCGAACGTTTATATATCCGATCCGTGCTTTCAAAGTTAAGTGTCTTACTTTATGATTTTGACGCAGGAACTGCGCCGGGATGTGGAGGGCATACAAAGCCCGACTCCACAACCCGAGGATCCGGGAAGATCCCTTGATCCAGCCTCCGGAGAGGATCCGGACATAAAGGTGGAGCTGATTGACGGGGTGTTCCACCAACTCAGCATAGACAATGCTCTAGTCGCCATTACGGCTGACTACCTCGGTTTATCTCCGGCTTCCCAGGTGAGTACGACCGAAGTCCTGACACCATTACTTTTTTAATGCTTATTTCTGACCACCGTATACCAACGGTGCTTCGCAGGAGGTGCCTCTGCGGCGGGAAGCCGAGCCCGCGGCGACTGACCAACCAGGGTCAGTGCGGCCCAGCAGGCGGAAGAGGAGTGCGGCGCGAATCAAAACGTCGCCGCAAAGGTATGGCGCACCATTGTATTTAAGGGAAAGACTCCTAGGAGGTATATTAATGCTCATGATTGTTCCAGGAGAAAGAGCGCTCGCCGGACAGTGCCCGGAGAGGTTGCCAACCAAGCCTCCGCCAGTCAGGCTCCAACACCTGGTCCGGAGGGGGAGGCGAGCGCAAGGCGCGAGCCGAATGCTCCTCCAACGGAGGATGCCGACAGGCTGTCCGCCACCAGGTCTGAGGTGGAGAGCACCATGAATCATAGGCGTCGTCGGACAGTTCTTCGTGACGTGTGTTTCTCCCGAGAGGCGTTGAATGCCTTTAATGCGGAAGACGCGCACCTCCGTGCTGCTCAAGATGGTTTAACCAGAGCCACGGAGTAGTATGTGAAAGACATACGGGTGAGGAATTTTAATAGTTATATATGCCAGTAGCCTCCGAGACTTAAAATAGTTAAGCTAACTGATTTAAGGATCATTTGTTATGCAGAATCTTACGGAGAAGAATACCCACCTGTCTCAGGAGCTTCAAGAATGCAAGGCCCAACTTGAGGCCGCACTAGCCGCCGCCGGGGGAGCCATAGAGACCCCCTCTGGTAATACATATTTCGAAAAGATAAGTAGTTTATGAAGTGCGGCGTGTGCGTTTAGTCTGACAATAATATTGCAGAGGGTGCCGGACTAGATCCGGACAAGCAACATCTGATGCGCCAGCTGAAGGCCGGCGAGAAGGTTCTTATGAGGGTGCGGCAGGAGAGGAACAAACTCCAAGATGCCAACACCCAGCTGGGTGAAGAACTAAAAGATGTTCGGGTCCAGCTATCTAACTCCGTAAAGGAGAATTGACGGCTTCGTCGCGGCATTTAGAGTAAGTGCTTGAGCAAACTCTTTTGAAAAGAAGAGTTCGGTGAGGAAGTCGATTGACAGAAATGTGTCTGTAGGTGTGCTCACGGGTCGTCCAGCGGAGGAAATGCCTGGTTCCACGGGTGACCTTCTTCCCGAGCTGCTGCAACTGCACGAACATGTCCAGCAGGCGATGAGCGGCGTCGTTCAGGCCTTATGGCCGTCCGTCTCCCTACCCAAGGATCTTGGAGGGCTTGCTGAGAAGATTCAGGGAGTACGGCAGCGCTTCCGTCTATGGAAGATATCGGCCTGCCGTTAAGGCGTCAGGGAGGCCTGGGCCATGGTGAAGACGCGGTACACGAAGGCTGATCCAAACCACATGGCCGAGGTTGGACCTGTGGGCCCGATGGGAAGGAGATCCCTGTGAGCCTGATATATGGCCAAGTAGAGTTGGCCGCGAAATATTCCCAACGGGACTGTAAACCAGACAGCCTGTTAGATGGGATTGAAGAGGAGTACAATCAGTCAGTTTGACGATGTAATTTAAAATGACATGTAAAATGCCTTCTAGCCGGATTGTAGATCGTTTGTCTTTGCGGACCTTTTCGCTTCGACCTCGGGACCCAACAGTCTGGAGTGTGTCCGAATACCCTCACGGTTATACAAAAACAGGGGCATGCATGGAGACCAGGCGTAGGGGTCATAAGTGCTTTATCAGACAAGTGCCCAACTAGTTATGTTATATTACATGGTTAGTAAGAAACATCTTCCAGGGAGAATAGTTCCGTTAGGGGTTCCTTTCCCTGGGAGGCATGCCCTAAAGTGCATGTCCGGACTGCGAAAAGAGCAGAAAAAGCATCTGGGGGCAGATAAATAAATAAGTAATAAATCATCTTTCAAGTCACCGACCGAATATTCCCTTAAGAACGCTAGCCTTCGGCTTCACCCAGTCTGAGGTACACATCCGGCTGACCCGGCAGTAACAATCGCAGAGGTGCTCCCTTTACCTCCTAGCCGAACAATCGGGAACGTAGGGGTAAGCACAGGAGCCAGGCAACCCAGCTTGGCCAAAACTTAAGTCATATCGATGCATATAATGGTGAGTAAAAGGTACATGCGGAAGTATGACACATGTGTTGGGCATGAAGCCCGTATAAATAAGCTTCTGTTAAAGAAGCCCCCAGGTATAACGAGTGCGAGTAGCACATCAAGTGTGTGCGAACAATGCGCAGATCAGCCCTCAAAGGCTTTTACTGAAAGAGGGAGGAAAAAGGAGGGAAACAAAAGACAGCGAAAAAATATGAAAGGTGGACGGAGGAAGGAGACGAACTCTGAGTCCGGCGCTAGGCGTAGAATCTTCGGAGACGGGCTGCGTTCCATGGGTTCGGCTCGAGTCGGTTGTCAGATGCGTTGCGTAGACGGTATGCACCGCCGGTAAGGACTTGGTCGATGATGAAGGGACCTTCCCATTTGGGCTTAAGTTTGTCCTTTTTCTTGTCCGGCAGGCGTAGAACTAGCTCGCCAACATTGTAAGTTTTGGCCCGTACTTCTCTGCTTTGATATCTTCGAGCCTGCTGCTGATAGAATGCGGAACGGGATTTTGCCACGTCGCGCTCCTCCTCTAAGGCGTCCAAACTGTCCTGCCGATCCAACTCGGCTTCTCTTTCTTCGTACATGCGCACGCGAGGTGAGTCATGAATTATATCGCAGGGCAAAACTGCCTCTGCGCCATATACCATAAAAAATGGTGTGAATCCGGTAGTGCGGTTTGGCGTGGTCCGCAGCCCCCAGAGTACGGAGTCGAGCTCCTCTACCCAGTGCGTGTTAGATTCCGTGAGGGACCGCACTAATCTGGGTTTAATGCCGCTCATGATTAGACCATTTGCTCGTTCGACTTGACCGTTAGTTTGAGGGTGATAGACTGAAGCGTAGTCGAGCTTGATGCCCATGTTTTTGCACCAGAGTTTAACCTCGTCGGCCGTGAAATTCGTGCCGTTATCAGTGATGATGCTGTGGGGGACGCCAAAATGGTGTACTACCCTGGATATGAAGTCTATCACGGGTCCGGATTCTGCCGTTTTAACTGGCTTGGCCTCTATCCATTTGGTGAATTTGTCCACCATGACCAATAAGTATTTTTGCTTGTGGGTTCCCCCTTTAAGGGGTCCAACCATGTCAAGCCCCCAGACCGCGAACGGCCAAGTGATGGGTATAGTTTTGAGGGCGGTGGGTGGCATGTGGCTTTGATTAGCAAAGAGCTGGCAACCGACGCATCGTTGGACTAAGTCCTGAGCATCTGCCCGGGCTGTCGGCCAATAAAATCATGTACGGAAGGCCTTGCCTACAAGGGCCCGGGCTGCGGCGTGGTGCCCGCCGAGTCCGGCGTGAATTTCAGCCAGGAGATTTCGCCCTTCCTCTTCGGAGATACACCTTTGAAGGACTCCGGTTGTGCTTTTCTTATAAAGTTCTCCCTCATGGACCTTGTAGGCTTTAGATCGCCGAACTATGCAGCGGGCCTCATTTTGGTCTTCGGGAAGTTCCTGCCTAATTAAGTAGGCTAGGAATGGTTCCGTCCACGGGGCAATTACTGCCATTATTTCGTGGGCTGAAGGTGTTATTTCATTGGCTGAGCCACCGATTGTGTCAGAATGTTCCGTGTTGGGTGGTGCAGTTGGTTCCGGGTTGTTATTTCCGGACTCCTCTTCCCATAATACGGATGGCTTAAAGAGCCGCTCCAGGAAGATGTTTGGAGGGACGGCGTCGCGTTTTGCGCCGATGCGTGCCAACACGTCTGCTGCCTGGTTATTATCCCGGGCTACATGGTGGAATTCGAGTCCTTCGAACCGAGCTGACATTTTTAGGACGGCGTTACGGTAGGCTGCCATTTTCGGATCCTTGGCGTCAAAGTCTCCATTTACTTGGGATATTGCGAGGTTTGAATCCCCGCGCACCTCTAGGCGTTGAATACCCATGGAGATTGCCATCCGGAGACCATGTAGAAGGGCCTCGTATTCGGCTGCGTTGTTGGAGTCCGTGTACATTATTTGAAGTACGTATTGGACTGTGTCTCCGGTTGGGGACGTCAAGACGACGCCAGCCCCCAAGCCGGCCAACATTTTGGAGCCGTCGAAATGCATGATCCAATTGGAGTATGCGCCGTACTCTTTAGGGAGTTCGGCTTCGGTCCATTCGGCGATGAAGTCAGCCAAAACTTGCGACTTTATAGCTCGCCGTGGTTTGTAGGTTATGTCAAATGGTAAGAGCTCAATGGCCCATTTTGCAATCCTGCCCGTCGCGTCGCGGTTGTTTATAATGTCGTTGAGAGGTACTTCGGAGGCCACTGTTATGGAACACTCTTGAAAGTAGTGTCGCAGCTTCCGGGATGCCATGAACACCGCGTACGCTATCTTTTGATAATGTGGGTACCGGGACTTGCATGGAGTTAAGACAGTGGATACGTAGTACACTGGTTTTTGAAGAGGGAATTTGTGCCCTTCTGTTTCTCGTTCGACGACGAGTACCGCGCTGACAACTTGATGTGTTGCTGCGATATATAATAACATCGGTTCGCCCAGGTTGGGCGCGGCCAGGACCGGATTTGTTGCCAATATGGCCTTAATTTCTTCGAGTCCGGCCGTGGCAGCATCCGTCCATTCGAAGTGTTCGGTGCGCCGGAGGAGGCGATAGAGGGGCAGTGCCTTTTCTCCCAAACGGGAGATGAAGCGGCTTAGAGCCGCCACGCATCCAGTTAGTTTTTGTATTTGTTTGAGGTCTTTTGGGATATCCAATTGTGACAGAGCTCGGATCTTGGCTGGGTTTGCTTCAATTCCTCTACCGGATACAATGAAGCCCAAGAGCTTTCCGGCTGGTACGCCGAAAACACATTTTTCCGGGTTGAGCTTAATGTCATATGCTCGGAGGTTGTCGAATGTAAGCCTCAAATCGTCTACTAGAGTTTCGACGTGTTTGGTCTTAACGACCACATCGTCTACGTATGCCTCCACTGTTTTGCCTATCTGGGTAGCCAGACATGTCTGAATCATGCGCTGATATGTTGCGCCGGCGTTTTTGAGTCCGAAGGGCATTGTGTTGAAGCAGAATGGTCCGTATGGAGTAATGAATGCCGTTGCGGCCTGGTCTGTTTCCGCCATCTTGATTTGATGGTATCCGGAGTATGCGTCGAGGAAGCACAATGAATCGTGCCCTGCGGTAGCATCGATGATTTGGTCGATGCGGGGGAGGGGGAAAGGATCCTTTGGACAGGCCTTGTTAAGGTCTTTGAAATCGACACAAAGGCGCCAGGATTTGTCCTTTTTTGGTACCATTACCAGGTTTGCTAGCCAGTCCGGATGTTTTATATCTCTGATGAATCCGGCTTCTAAGAGTTTGGCTAGCTCCTCTCCCATTGCCTGTCTTTTGGGTTCGGAAAATCGCCGAAGAGCCTGTTTGACTGGCTTGAATCCTTTTAGGATATTTAGGCTGTGTTCTGCCAGCCTGCGTGGGATTCCTGGCATATCTGAAGGGTGCCAGGCAAAAATGTCCCAATTTTCCCGAAGGAATTCTCGTAGTGCGGCTTCTACATCAGGGTTTAATTGTGCCCCAATGGAGGCCGTCTTTGTGGGGTCCGTTGGATGGACCTGGAATTTGACTATTTCGTCTGCTGGTTTAAAAGAGGTGGACTTAGATCTCTTATCGAGTATCACATCGTCCCTATTCACCGTGGAGCGCAGCGCAGTGAGTTCCTCTGCCGCTAGGGCTTCGGATAGTGCCTCTAGGGCTAGTGCGGCTGTCTTATTTTCAGCGCGGAGTGCTATATCTGGATCACTGACAAGAGTGATGATTCCATTGGGCCCGGGCATTTTAAGCTTCATGTACCCGTAATGGGGTATAGCTTGGAAAATTGTGAATGCCTCTCGCCCTAACAAGGCGTGATATCCGCTGCCGAACGGGGCCACTTGGAACGTGACCTCCTCGGACCTGTAATTGTCCGGTGAGCCGAACACTACATCTAGTGTGATTTTTCCTGTGCAGCGTACTTCCCGACTAGGGATTATTCCTCTAAAGGTTGTGCTGCTTCGCTCAATGCGGCTCCAGTCTATTTCCATTTTTTGGAGGGTTTCCTCGTAGATGAGGTTTAATCCGCTGCCGCCATCCATGAGTACCTTGGTAAGACGAAAGCCGTCCACTATCGGACTGAGGACCAATGCGGCTGGTGCTCGGGCTGTTCGGAATTTAGGTTCGTCGCTGGCATTGAAGGTGATAGCCGTGTCGCTCCATGGATTTGTTGTTGCTACTTGGTAGACTTCGGCGAGGCTGCGGATTGTTCGTTTCCGCATATTATTTGATGCGAAAGTCTCGAAGACTGTTAATACCGTACTGGTACTGTTGGGCTGGTTACCCGGGGCTAGAAAACCTTCGCCACTTTTGGCCACCTGCCGTAGTATCCAACATGCTCGAAGGCTATGTGTTGGAGTGGCGCCCTCTGTACTATGGATTTTACAGGGTCCGTTGAGCCATCCCTCCAGTACGGTTCCGTGCCCTTTAGGGGGTTTTTTGCTTTTTGGTTTTTGACCCAGGTGCTTGAGTATGACGCACCCTTTTATTTCGAACTAGGGTTATGTTCAGGGCCGGATTGTCCCAAAACCTGGTTTCGGTTTTCCAGGCACTCTCCATCGCACAGTATTTTTGTACTATGGTCGCCAGGTCGGCGAAGCGTGTAACTTCGCGACGACTTATGGCGTTCATGATTCCCTTGTCCGTGCAATTGTTGCAGAAAATTGAGATTGCGCTTTCCTCACGGCAGTCCTTTATCCTGTCCATAACCAGGAGGAATCTGGCCCAGTAATGATGTACTGTTTCATCGGGCTCTTGCCGTATTTGAGATAGATCGCTTATGTTTGGGTGGGCGGGCGGAATTAAATTCGGAACCCCGCCCAATCTGAGGCTCAAAGGCCGAGAAGTTTCCGGATTTGGAAGCTTGGATTGCTGGATGTTATCCAACAAATCTGGTCCGATGCCTGACTTTAGGTTCAGTACTTGATTGACGTCCGTCCCTCCGCGGGAATCCGGCATGGAGGGATCGGGAATCCGGACATAACTGGTCTTTAACATAGAAGAAGAGTCGCCGCGTTGTTCCTCTACCACAACAACGTGGTGGGTAGCCTGGGGAGAGTTAATTTCTCTCAGATCGGTTTTAAGCCCAATCTGATCGTAGTCTGTAGCGACTCCCAGGGCGGCGATGCGATCCAAGAGCTCATTTACGGAGGAGAGCTCCATCGGATCTAGCTGCTCGGCGAATTCCGAGTTGACGTGAAGATCGCTTTTGATGACCTGAGAGGTCATTGTCGGAGCGGTGGCCGAACAGGCGGTCATAAGAAAACCACCTAGCCGGATAGTTTGGCCGGTGGCCAAAGCTCCCTTGGCGACGGCGCCGTCTTTAAAGACGGGAAAAGGCATCCCTCCTGATTGCGACGGCACAGAGGAACTCTCAATGAAAGCACCAATGTCGGTGTCAAAACCGGCGGATCTCGGGTAGGGGGTCCCGAACTGTGCGTCTAGGCGGATGGTAACAGGAGACAAGGGACACGATGTTTTACCCAGGTTCGGGCCCTCTTGATGGAGGTAAAACCCTACGTCCTGCTTGATTGATATTGATGATGTGGGTATTACAAGAGTAGATCTACCACGAGATCAAGGAGGCTAAACCCTAGAAGCTAGCCTATGGTATGATTGTTGTTCGTCCTATGGACTAAAACCACCCAGTTTATATAGACACCGGAGAGGGCTAGGGTTACATAGAGTCGGTTACAATGGTAGGAGATCTACATATCTGTATCGCCAAGCTTGCCTTCCACGCCAAGGAAAGTCCCATCCGGACACGGGACGAAGTCTTCAATCTTGTATCTTCATAGTTTTGGAGTCCGGCCGATGATGATAGTTCGGCTATCCGGACACCCCCTAGTCCAGGACTCCCTCAGTGATGTTTTATTGTCATGCAAAATTTCAAGTTGAAACACATTACTAGTTGTGAGGTATGAAAAAATAAATTCTGCCATGAATACTGACATTACTATTCGACAATATTCAATGTTGATTTTGTTATTTTTGTAGCTCACATCTCGTAATGTGTTTGAATTTGAAATTTTGCATGGCAACAGAGCATCACTCTCTTAACATTCCGTACTTTTTTAGAATTTGTGAAACTTCAAAACATCTTTTTCGCATGGTTTTTATCGGTTTCCACCGAATGTTGGTTTTCGTATGATAGCCGCACCATATTTTTATAGGGAAGCCAGGCTGCACCCCATAAAATGTTCAAAAAAACCTGCAACGAATAGACTCGCTGTCGCACACGACAACCAGACCGGGTTTTTTCTTTTTTAGGGAAAGTTTTTTGTTGAGAGAAACATCAGCCGGTTTTTTTAGAGAAAGGAACATTTGGCGAGCGAGATCACTAATTAAGGAGTACTCCTTTCAAAGATCACTCACACCTCCTCACATTGCAACAAGTGACGCGTGTGCAGTGCGTCCAAATCTCGAACCGTTTTCACCATTGAATTCCTCGTGTCGAGATCTTCAAAACTAGATTCCATGTTGATAGGCTTGAAGAACTTTTTTCACAAAAAGAAAACGGAAGGAAAAACCGAACCGGCCATGCCTTTCGCGAAAGCACAACCATGCCTCTCGCGAAAGCGAAAAGACAGAAAACGTGTTTTTTTCTATTTCCGAGATGCGTGGCCGTGCCTCTGATGAAAGCACAACCGTTCCTCTCGCGGAAGGAAAATCGTACCTCTCGCGAAAGGACAAATAGAAAATGCATTTTTTTGTTTCCGAGAAGCACGGTCGTGCCTCTCGCTAAAGCACAACCGTGCCTCTCACAGAAGAAGAAAAAAACAAAAACATATTTTTTTTCCATTTTCGAGAGGCACGGTTGTGCCTGTGCCTCTCAGGAAAGCAAAACCATGCCTCTCGTGAAAGAAAAAGAAAACATAAAACGCGTTTATTTTTCTTTCCAAGAGGCATGGTCGTGCCTCTCGCAAAAGTAAAACCGTACTTCTCATGGAAGGGCAAAACCATGCTTTTTGATGCGAAAAAAATCTGATTTTTTTTGTCTGAAAGCTAAGGAAGCGGTGAAAAATCAAAAAAAATCAAAAAACCAAAAAGACATTTAAAAGCCGAAAGCATGTGCAGAAGAGTAAAAAAATGAAATTCAGAGGGAGCACACAGAGCACGATATGTGACGGCGGCTGAGAGTGTGTCAAGTGATGCACTCTCTCGGACCCCGGGAGCTCCTGTTCGGTGCCTTAAGAGCCCGAACAAGTAGCTGGCGCCCGCTGGAAGAGGGATCGAACTCGCACCGCCCATTAAGAGCAAGCCTGTTCAAGACTAGCTAACCACAATTGCCACCGTAAACTTGTGATTTTGAAGAGCGATAACTGTACATAAACTAATATGGCTGCACTATCTGTTTATCATTTAGTATTTTACTTATTTTTATAAAAATCATGAATGTAAAAACGTTCACCGATTTTGAGACAAAATTTCACAAACTTCAAAAAGTTCATCAATTTTGAGAAATAGTTCATCATTTTTTAAGAAAAGTTCACAAACTTAAAAAGGTTCACTGATTTTGGAAAACAACTTTATGAAAAAGTTTAGAAAGTTGATCGTTTTCAAAAAAAGTTCATCGGTTTTGAAAAAAGTTCATAAATTTGAAGGAAAAACTCACCAATCTTGCAAAAATTTCATCAAATTTTAAAAAAAGTTCATCGGATTTGGAAAAAGTTCAACGAATTTAAAAAAAATCATTGGATTAAAAGAAAGTTCATCGAATTTTAAAAAAAGTTCATCAATTCAGGAAAAATTTAATTGATTTTTTTAAAGAGTTCACAGATTTAAAGAAAATGTTCACGAATTTTAAAAAAGCGCGTAATAAAACGCCTAGGACACTAGAATATCGAACCATGAACGAGGAAAGGCATGAGATAAATATTGGCTAGTAATTGTGAAGCCCCAATTCTTGATTGAAAGGGGCAGAACTGAGTGGCTAGGATAAGTTCCCTAGTCTTCTATTGGCCTACCCACCCCTACGACATTTTTTTCTTTTTTTAAGAAAAAAACTTAGTAATTATAAAAAATTAACTAATAACCAATAAGATGAGAAAAAAAGGAATAAACCGATCTGGAAAACGAATAAAAAGTGTAAAACGAACTAGAGTTACAACCACAAGTGGATGGCGTGGTGGCTAGACCCGAGCGCTTCCAACGAATGCGTTTCGAGTTCGAATCACATCCAAGCCCTCTTTTTTGACGTTTCCAAAACAGGAAGGATAATGATAGAATGGGCCGGCCCATCTTAGACTGATGCGTTTGCAAATTACACTGTGACCAGCGCCGAATAGGAATCCCCCCACGGTGGTATCCCCAATCCATCAGGGTTCAAATCCCGATGCTCGCATTATTTCTGAATTTATTTCAGGATTTCTGGTGATGCGCTTTCAGTGGAAGGAAACGTTCCCGTCGACGACGAGGCGCCTACGGTGACTTCGTAAATCTCAAGATGATATGCCGGCTCAGTCTTTCGGAGGTGCTCATAGGGGTCTGGTGTGCGTGTGTACGTTGATAGGGGTGAGTGTATGCGCGTGTATATGAGCGCTTGTGTCTGTACTGATGCTAAAAAAAACAATCTGGGCCCGTCTCGACGTCGCCCAGCCCAGTAAAACCGATCAAAACATTGTCTCAAGAAAAATGCTAAAAAAAAGAAAAATATCGGGAAAAATATCTACATGGAGAAACGCCGAAATCCAGGCCACCGTTTCTGCCGCTGTGCACGTACCAACGTCCAATGCCATGGAATCAGTTCGTGCACGACCAAATCCGATACTGGTCTGACGCTGACAGGATCAGCACGGCTTCGCGCTGCTATTCGACAGAGAACCTGAACCGATGTGTCGCCGGCGAAGCCCTGGACAGCATAAAGGAAACCCGAGGCCGTCACGGTACCCTGCCGCTGCGAATACAGCGACCGGCCGGCGCGCGAACCGGACGGGTACGCGCCGGGATGGGGATGCCCGCCGAACCCGTCGCCGATGCAGTCGCGCTCCGTGAGGCCGACGCCAACACCAACACCGATGATGCCTTGCCGCGGCGGGGATGTCGGCGTGTGTGGCCAAGAAGGGAGCCCCAAAGCTCGGCCACCACTAGCCAACAGCGGCGGCCCGGCCGGGACAGCGACGGCGCCAACAGCTGCGTGCCGGCGCCTCGCGGCACCCGCCGTCCGTCCGTCCGTGGCCGACAGGTGACACGTACAGGTACAGCTGCAACCAACTCGGCATGGGATCCAGACCCAACCGGCACACCATGATCAGATCACTCAACCACATCTCGTCAGGATAGCCATGGTCCACGACCATGACGTTTCCAAAGACACAACAGGCGAAATTCAGCAAAAAAAAAAAACATCTAAACAAAAACAGTAGATCACCAATGCGACGGCAACAAAGTCATCTTTAAACTAGCATCCATCATGCCATGCATCCATCAATATTTAGTCAAATGAGTACTAGACACAGATCCAAGGGATTATTTGCCGCGCAGGCGGCTTACAGATAGTACCAGTTTTGAACCCTTCTTTTTGTTTTCGAACCATGACCAGTTTTCAAACTTTTTTTCAAGTTTGGATTTTTTTTAATCAAACTGTAGGTGAATGCAAAAACCCTTTGGCCAAAAAAGTGCGGTATTATGAATCAATAAAATGATCTTGCAATTGGTTGAACGGACATCGGCGCCACCCACGACGAGCCTTGCTGCTCTCTGCTGCTGCCTTAGGTCTTCAGGGCGGTGTTCTTGCAGATCGGACACAGGTTCTTCACCACCAGCCATTGCCTGATGCAGCTCGCATGGAAGTCGTGCCCGCAGTGAAGCGTCCCAAGATCATCTCCGTCCACATATTCCTCCTGAATAAACAGGGAGAAAGCAGGTAAGTAAGGAACTTTGTCTAATAATTTTAGATTGCGGTGTAACTGTAGTCTTTTTACCATTCGAAAAACAAATGTAAGCATGTCAAGATCCTATATTTGAATGTACCACGACGTTCTACAAAATAGTCCCTAGGTGCGATTCTGAATCAAAATGGCTTCTTAGGAAGCCTGACTGAGCATGGCTTGCAATAGAAAATACTCCCTCCCTCCGAAAATACTTGTCATCAAAATTGATAAAAAGAGATGTATCTAGAACTAAAATACGTCTAGATACACCCTTTTTATCCATTTTGATGACAAGTATTTCCGGACGGAGGGAGTACTTCCAAATCTATGATTAGACAAATCTAAAATTCATCCTTAACATATAACCTCATGTGCCTAATTGACACAAAAAAAAAACTCAGTCCTGAAAATCAGGCAAAGGCTAGTGGTAGAAGTTTAATTTTGAGTATACTGTGTCCATAACTCCAGAAATGTTAGTTTGGAAATTAGATTGACTGATGCATGGATGAATGTATTTAAGCAGAGAAAAATTTATTGGGTGTCAATGCAAGGTTCAGTTTCCTGTCGCTGCACCACTTCAACCAATGCCTCCTGAAGCACCTACCCAAAATCCACCTTCACAGCCCTACTGCTCGTCCAAACTATCTGGATAGACATCGCCAAAGGCCTCCCTCTGCTTCGCTCCATCACCAAAGTCTCCATTGGCAATGACATCTCCAAAGCTTTCTGGCTTCATCTTTGGATTCCCACCATACTACCATCCTGGCCGCTCAGTTTCCCGCTCTATTTTCTCATACCACTAAGCCTAATGCATCTGTTGCCAAAGTGCCCTCCCTACCGCTGCTAAACCTCGCTCTCACACCTCGTCTATCCTACGCTGCTGAGTGCGAACTGATCTCCATACGGGATATTGCTGCCACGTTTTCCTTCAATGAACAGGTTACTGACAGGAGAGTCAGCAGGATCAAAGGAAAAACACTATCTACAAGCTCGGCATACGGTGCAGCATGGGTGAACAAACCGGCGGTCCAAACTGCTACAGCAACTTGGAGGAACTGCACCAAACAAGTGAAGATTATTCCTCTGGCTTGCTAGCAAGGACAGGCTATATAAAAATGAGCGACGGTTTTGGAGGAGGATCGCTGCATCCGACAGATGCCCCTTCTGCCCTTTGACTGAATCTATCAACCACATGTTCTTCTCCTGTGTGCACATCGGCCAGCTCTGGGAAGAACTCAACAACCTAAGTGCCCCCAGACTCAACCTGCTGGGTAGATTCGATGTCCAATATCCACGGTAACAATCGCTATTCTATGGAACATATGGAAATGACGTAACGCCAAAGTTTTCCAAGATGAACACCAAGGTCTCCACCTGCCACTCCGCCCCTGCGCAGCTGATCTCATGCTCTGGTCTAATCGATGCGTAAACGAGCTCAAGCAACCCCTCATCTGGGACTGGAGTCCATTTTGTTCCATCTAGCAGCAAGAATGTAGCCCCTGTAAAAGACTGAATTTTACCCCCTACACCCCTGCTTCTCTTATAACCCCTGCCGCTTTGGTTGTAACTGTTACTCGGTATTCAATAAAACTGCTAGGCAGGCATAAACCCGCCGTTGCAGCGTAAAAAATATATGTAAGCAGCAAACAAGTCTAAGGTATACCAAAAGAGATGCAAGTATGCACTGCCAATTTTACATGTCTTCTTGACCCAAAGACACTCAGTTTAACTGATACAACCTATTTGGATTCAAAATTGAGTGTACATGCTTATATAACACAACTGAAGAAGCTTGATGTTTCCAAGCTAATAATCAAGCAAAAGAACAGAGTGCAAAAGCTTCGAAATGTAAAAGAGTGCAGAACACTGATACCTGACAAATACAACATGGCTCACATTCCATAGATGATAATCTCCATGACGAGAATTTCCTTTGCTTCAGGAGCTTCATCACATCGTTCTCGGTGAGCCCAGTGCTAACATTTCCTATTCTTTCCTCCAGTGCTAATAGTTCCTGAAAGATGAGTAGAGAACGGATATCTTGAATACATTTTAGCTTGGATGAAGATTAAGGTAACGCCTCACTAAATAACACTGACCTCATAAGACATATTGTCTATGTCAAGACGCATATCCCTGTGTCTATCATGAATCTCGACACCGCCATAGAAAATAGACTGCTTCAAGAACGGACAGGTATGGAAACAAAGTAAATCCCCACAAATATCAGCAAAAACAAAAACTAAAGGGCAACAAATACTAGATTTTTATACGAGTTAAGTAATGTTCACTCTGCATTGTACATTCATGTATATATGAAAAGGGAGACATTCAGGAACCTATCATCTTAGGATAAGATCTCCTATTCTAGCATGTGATGTGCTGGCTATTCTTTATTCAAAAATTAAAATCAGAACTAGGCTTGTGCTACTTGATGTATAGTAGTTCTAGAGGAACGCTCTGACTGCTGAGTGCTGACTAGCCTCCCATTTTAAGGATGGTAGGTCCATCTGTCTGTTTTAATCCTGCTTAACTATAGGTTCACAATGCATGTGTTTTGTACTACTAGTTACATGGTTCCAGATCCAAAATCTAGCAACATAAAACCCATGTATACTAAATGTTCTTCTGTCAAACAACTAGTGTGACAAGTTAACAGGCCATGATGGGGCAATGCAAGTAAGGTCAGTAAGTAAACAGACAAAAACCGGAGTCAAGTATCCATCTACTATTAAGTAGATTTTTGTTTTGTTTACAGAACAATAATAATCATAGTTTTTAAGGCGGTAAGGCGACCTAAGGCGCTGGGGGGGCGCCTTATCGCCTAGGTGACGCCTAAGCGCCTAAGGCGGACGCCTAAGCGCCTAAGGCGGGCATATTTGTAA